>NW_015506288.1:133098-155703 GCF_001515645.1 Sinocyclocheilus grahami
CCTGTTTCACACATACTCAGTTTGCAGTGTGTATGTGGTGCGTATTTTTTTCCGCATCCATGTTAACAGATTAGAGCAGGGCTATATAATTAGCTTCATTTGAGGGCCGGATTATCAAACAGAAAATTTGAAGGGGGGCCGTCCCGATCTCTTTCTGGGGGGACCTATAAAATTAGAAATTAAATTGAAATTGGAAACATTAGTGCTGTCTATCAATCGATTAAAAAAAATAATTAATCACACATTTTTCTGTAATTAATCATAATTAATAGCATATTTATAGTCACAATTTCACATTGAACCTCCAAATTAATGTAGAAACAACATAAATATAGTATATTTTAAATATGTTTAAATGGCATCTTTTTACTAAGTAGTATATTATTAATGAAGTATTGATACTGCTACTGGTGTCTCTATTAAATACATTTTCCCTAAATTTTCCCTATTAATTATAACCATTCAACATTACAGTATAATTGAAAGCCATTATTTTTAACATTTAATAGGCTCTGAAATATTAAGTGATTTTAAAACAATCTTCACATAAACTATAAGTTGTATATGCATAAACTATACAGATTAATCTTTATTCAAGCTACAAAAGTTAATCAGCGACTAGAGCAGTCGAGTGATTTCTCTTTTTCTTTTGTTCTTTGATTTACATCAATGACAGACTTCAGCAGGTTTTACTTTAAAATCAGCGCTGTCTCTTTAAAACCTCATGCACATGATGCGAATCTGACACATACCTTCTCCAAACTCTAAATTTAAAACTTTATAACTCATTTAAGACTAAGTTTATGGGGTTACTTGCCAAAACCGCATATTTTGACATAATTGTGTGTTTTCGTCTGTTGAAGCGCTACTGGTGCACTGTCTAATGCGGCTCAGCGTCTGTGTACAGCCGAACGAGCAACCTTTCAAACCTTTCAACCTTTAGGCGGTGTAACCCCAGGTATGTGTTGCCACATTCTCGGGTTATGAAGAATAAAGAAGGGAAAAGTTAATCTTCCGAAATGAAGCAGCAATATCTTCTCAGGTAAAAGTTATTAGAACCGTGTCTAGGGGCAAGCTGGCCATCACACTGCTCTGACCTTATCAGCCCGTTTGTATCCTATTATTTGATTCGCTCTTGTTGCTTATGACAGAACAGCTAACCAATCACGATGATCTTGTCTTCGGAAAATATTATTTTATTCGCTTACGCCAGAAACAGCGAATCTCATTAAAAATGGGCTGTTGTTCCCACTACATTGCATTGTTATATTTCTTAAAAGTTTTACCCGCCAACTAGCGACTGACACTGTTACATATATTCGCCAACGCTGATTTTTATTCGCATTTGGCGCTTAGTGAGTGTTAATTTTAGGCCCTGCCAGTATAGTTTTGTTTATGAGTATGTCATTATCTATAGTGTCGAACACAGCACTAAGATCAAGTAAAACTAGTAATGAGGTGCAGACTTAGTCTGACGCAAGAAGCAAGTAATTTGTAATTTTAACAAGTGCAGTTTCTGTGCTATGATGGGGCCTGAAACCTGACTGAAATTCAATAAAAAAAAAAACATTTTTTTGCAGGAAGGAGCACAATTGATCAACTCTTTCTAAAATTTTAGACATAAACAGAAGATTTGAAATGGGTCTGTAATTTGCCAGTTCACTAGTTGTGGTTTCTTAATAAGAGGCTTAATAACCGCCAGCTTGAAGGGTTTTGGGACGTGACCTAGGGATAACTACGAGATAATAATATTGAGAAGCGGTTCTTCAGCTAGGTAACAACTCTTTCAGTAATTTAGTGGGTACAGGATCTTATAAACATGTTGTTGATTTAGATGCAGTGATAAGTTTATTTAGCTCTTCCTGTCCCATAGTTGTAAAGCACTGCCATTTTTCTTTTTGTCCGATGAATGAAGCTAAATTACAAAACGCTGTAGACTCTACATTTGTTATTGTATTTCTGATGCTTTCTATTTTATCAGTGAAGAAATTCATAGAAATTTCAAGTCATTATTGATGGGTTGATTATTACTAAACTGTGAGGGAATATTTAGTTCGGGTGACATCTGAGTATGTGCTAAATAAAAACCTTGAGTTGTTTTTGGTTATTTTGAGTTTGCAGATATGCTCGGTCCTGGCAGCTTTTAGAGCCTGTCTATAGCTGGACATACTGTTTCCCCAAGCAATTCTTCTTTTCTTTCTTGAAAGAAAGAAAGAAAGAGAATGGGAATTACTGTTGTACCATGGCGCAGTACATTTTTCTCTAACCATTTTTAATTTGACTGGGGTAACAGCTTCTAATGTATTAGAGAAGATAGTGCCCATATTGCTAGTCATTTCATCTAGTTCATGTGCATTGATGGGTACACAGAGCATTTGAGACAAATCAGGCAGGGTATTTGTGAATCTAGCTTTAGTGGTTGGAACAATAGTTCTACCCGGACGATAACGCAGATATCTATATCAGTAAGATCAATTCTATGCGATATAATTAAATCTAGCGTAGGATTAAAATGATGAGTGGGTCCGGTGACATTTAGCTTGACCCCAAAAAAGTTAATTAAGTTTGTAAATGCAAGTCCTAACACATCATTTGTATTATCAGCATGAATGTTAACGTCTCCGACAATTAGCACTTTATCAACATAAACTAATAGGTCTGAGAGGAAATCTGCAAATTCTTTTAGGAAATCTAAATGCAGATGAATGAATATCCAAATGATCTACCAAAATGTGCAGTATACATGCACAATATGTGAAATATTGCATCCCGCAATGCACTCGACTTGACCTGCCACTTCCAATATATCAAATGATCTAGAACGACATCCACAACTTTTTAGATTATCTTTTAGACTCATTATTTGATCGGAGTGCCAAAAGACATTTGTACGCAAATCTGGACACTACTTTCTGAAGTAAAAATGCAATTTAATGAGGCCAGATAAACACAGTACCACTTACTTATGTTTGAAATGTTCATTATTGCATCATGCTATTTAAAAACAACAACAACAAACAAACAAAAAGAAAACTAATATTATACTGTACATACTGCAAACTATAAATTACAATGATATGACTGGCAGTCAGATTTTAAATGGCAAACATTTTATCAGTATGATAAAAAGTCCAATACTGAGACATTTTAAAATGTAATCTTAAATTTCTGAATAAAAAGTGAGTAAATTTGCCCCAAATTTGATAACAAACACACACACAAAAAAAATCAATCAATAAATAAAAATACATAACTTAAATACCAGTTTGGATTTATAAATCCAGCTTGGCCAACTTTCTCAACTAACAGTCTGCTGGCTCAGACTTCACCCACAAACATGTGAACACAGCAATGACTCCTTGTTTCCCTGTTGTGTAACCTCAGGGCTGTTATTCTTCATGTTCTGATAAGACACAGTCATATTGACCCCCCAGCGACTGCACGTGTGTGATATTGCTCTCTGCTGGTGGTGAAGTGCCCCGCTGATACAGGCTCATCACACTTTCAAAGCCCTGAGCATAGGACATGTTTTAATGAGACTGTAATTGCTTGAGTGCATTAGCGGGCCAAAATATAAAAATAAGCCTTGTTAATTTTTACAAAGGGGTACAAAATAGAAAATACCACCACTGCTTTACAAAATCTGATGAGCCGCCATGCTGCCTTCTCAGAAAAGCATCCTAACTAGAGACACGTTGATTTGAAAAATCTGTCCGGTATGATAAATATTGTACATGTTATGGCCAATAACCGATAAATATACAATTTTCTAAAAATAAATTAAAACTAAACTAATATGAATAATTTTAAATGCAACAAGTGAATTCACCCATCATGGCATTGTAATATATAATAAGAAAATTATTAAAATTTGTAAGAAAAACTTTAAATAAGCGATAGATGACAGCAAAGGTAAAAAAATTAAAAAATTAGCATAGGATTAAAATGATGAGTGGGTCCGGTGACATTTAGCTTGACCCCAAAAAAGTTAATTAAGTTTGTAAATGCAAGTCCTAACACATCATTTGTATTATCAGCATGAATGTTAACGTCTCCGACAATTAGCACTTTATCAACATAAACTAATAGGTCTGAGAGGAAATCTGCAAATTCTTTTAGGAAATCTAAATGCAGATGAATGAATATCCAAATGATCTACCAAAATGTGCAGTATACATGCACAATATGTGAAATATTGCATCCCGCAATGCACTCGACTTGACCTGCCACTTCCAATATATCAAATGATCTAGAACGACATCCACAACTTTTTAGATTATCTTTTAGACTCATTATTTGATCGGAGTGCCAAAAGACATTTGTACGCAAATCTGGACACTACTTTCTGAAGTAAAAATGCAATTTAATGAGGCCAGATAAACACAGTACCACTTACTTATGTTTGAAATGTTCATTATTGCATCATGCTATTTAAAAACAACAACAACAAACAAACAAAAAGAAAACTAATATTATACTGTACATACTGCAAACTATAAATTACAATGATATGACTGGCAGTCAGATTTTAAATGGCAAACATTTTATCAGTATGATAAAAAGTCCAATACTGAGACATTTTAAAATGTAATCTTAAATTTCTGAATAAAAAGTGAGTAAATTTGCCCCAAATTTGATAACAAACACACACACAAAAAAAATCAATCAATAAATAAAAATACATAACTTAAATACCAGTTTGGATTTATAAATCCAGCTTGGCCAACTTTCTCAACTAACAGTCTGCTGGCTCAGACTTCACCCACAAACATGTGAACACAGCAATGACTCCTTGTTTCCCTGTTGTGTAACCTCAGGGCTGTTATTCTTCATGTTCTGATAAGACACAGTCATATTGACCCCCCAGCGACTGCACGTGTGTGATATTGCTCTCTGCTGGTGGTGAAGTGCCCCGCTGATACAGGCTCATCACACTTTCAAAGCCCTGAGCATAGGACATGTTTTAATGAGACTGTAATTGCTTGAGTGCATTAGCGGGCCAAAATATAAAAATAAGCCTTGTTAATTTTTACAAAGGGGTACAAAATAGAAAATACCACCACTGCTTTACAAAATCTGATGAGCCGCCATGCTGCCTTCTCAGAAAAGCATCCTAACTAGAGACACGTTGATTTGAAAAATCTGTCCGGTATGATAAATATTGTACATGTTATGGCCAATAACCGATAAATATACAATTTTCTAAAAATAAATTAAAACTAAACTAATATGAATAATTTTAAATGCAACAAGTGAATTCACCCATCATGGCATTGTAATATATAATAAGAAAAATATTAAAATTTGTAAGAAAAACTTTAAATAAGCGATAGATGACAGCAAAGGTAAAAAAATTAAAAAATAAGGAAATGAGCATACACAATTAATTATGCAATATCCGATGTTAGCATGCTAAACTAACAACACTAAACCCAGACAGAACAGAACAGTACAGAAAAATATAGAACACATTCAAAAGTTAGAGTCAGTAAGTTTTTTTTATTATTATTACTATTTTTTTTTCAGCAAGGAAGCATTACATTTATCAAAAGTGACAATCAAATTTCAAAAAAAATTATTTTAAAGAAATGTTTTTTGAACTTTCTATTTATGAAAGCATCCTGAACAAAATCTATCAAAGTTTCCACAAAATTCTTTTAAATAAATAAAACAAAATTAAATTAAATTAAATTAAGCAGCACAACGCACCCACTTTATATTAAGAGTCCTTAACTATGCACTTATTAATCACTTTATAGAATGCACTTATTGTTTACATAAATGTTTTTACATTTTACTTATATTTGAAAATACGACCTGTGATTGCATCTGTAATTAATTTCTGTAGTTACATCTATAATTACGATGTTGACCCTACCTCTACCCCTTAAAACTAACCAAACCTCCAAACCTGCCCCTAAGCTTACTCATATCCTTCCTCAGTAGCAGCAACATGTATGCAATTCAACATAAACACAATAGGTTCATTGTACCTAACAATTGCTTTTATTATTATTTATTATTTTATTATTAAGTTAGTATTTAAATTAATCTAATATAAAGTGGGAGCCACAACTGTTTTCAACAATGATAATAATAAAAAATATTTATTGAGATCCAAATCAGCATATTAATCAGCTTTGCCATCATAGGAATAAATTAGGGGCAGTCGTTGCCTAATGGTTAAAGAGTCAGACTTGTAACCCAAAGGTTTGTGGGTTCGAGTCTGGGTACCTGCAGGGATTGTAGGTGGGAGGAGTGACACTTCCACCCTCAATACCAAGACTGAGTTGAGACACTTGAGCAAGACACCAAACCCCCAACTGCTCCTGGGCGCCGTAGCAAAAAATGGCTGCCCACTGCTCTGGGTTTGTGTGTGTTCGTGTTCACTGCTCTGTGTGTATGCACTTGAATGGGTTAAATACAGAGCACAAATTCTGAATATGGGACACTACTTGGCCACACCTTGTCAAATTGCATTTTACATTTTATTAAAATAATTACAATTATTTACAGTTATTTAAAATTGTGATGTTTCACAATATTACTGTTTTTTAACTGTATTTTGTATTAAATTCTGTATTTTTGTTTGACTTTCAAAATCATCAAAAAACCGACACCAAATATTTGAATACTTAATTCATACTGGAAACGTATATAGTTTTTTCTCAATTTGTCCTCCATTTGGGATGATTTCTTCACTGTGCTTGAAATTCTGGGATAGCCCTCATTGCAAACTATTCATGTGATGCTGTCTAAGAATCTGTGGAAGGCAACATAAGGCATGATGTTGCTAACAATTTGTCTTTGCATTAGAAGTTCTAAAGTGCTGTCTACACACAAAACTATGACTACTATGACACAAAACTATGAGTGGGACTGTACCCTTTAGGTAATACTAATACATATTTTTAAAGGACTAATATGTACATTTAAGTTACTAATATTTACCATTTAGAGGTAAATAAGGTACAAAGAGCTACCTTTTTGCTTTTGTAATTTAGGGTACCGCTTTTGTATTTGTTTTGAGATAGGTACAGTATATGGTCAGAGGCCAGAGGCCAATTCGCCCATTGGCCTCTGACCATCATGGCCTCCTAACCATCCCCATATCTGCTGATTGGCTTCATCACTCTGTCTCCTCTCCACCAATGAACTGGTGTGTGGTGGGCGTTCTGGCACAATATGGCTGCTGTCGCATTATCCAGGTGGATGCTGCACACTGGTGGTGGTTGAGGAGTTTCCCTCCTTTTATGTAAAGTGCTTTGAGTGCCCAGAAAAGTTCTATATAAATGTAAGGAATTAATAATTAATTATATCATCCTACCACAAGCAGCCTTCCATCACATCTATTCCTTTAGTCAGGAAAAAAGAAAATAAACCTCAGGATCTTCTCAAACGTTCTCAGGAATATACTGAAGCATGAGACTTGGCAAATTTAAGGGATTCACACATTGTTCCTCAACCTGAAGCCTCTTCCAGACTGAAATGTGACTCCGCAAGGACTTCTGCAATTATGAGCAATCTGCAGTTTAAAAAAGTGGCTAAAATATAAACTAATCAGTAATGGAACAGGAGTTGATTAGTAATTTGTGATTCTCTGGAATGACAGTAAAAATGATTTGAAGCATAAACGAATGGTGTGGTTCTGTGTAAAGGAACTATGAAGTATTTGCAGAGTCATGTTTGATATGAATCGATAACACTCATCAGGTTTTGATTTACAGTCTTGATGATGGATTATTGTGGCACCACAGCCATCCATGGTTAAAAGTCTAGAAATGAGCATCAGATTAAACTTTGTTTTATATTAGCTGCAATGGCTATATTACTTATAAGACCCAGGATTGTTGTCCCAGTTTTACTATAATGAATATTTCTCAGGATAGATTTATTTTTAAAGGCCAATTCTGAATAGACACAAACCTTAAAGTCTTTAAAAAAATAATAATAATAATCTACTGACATGGGGCATGTTGTCAAACCTGCTGCGTGTTGACACTGATTTTAAAATAAAATAAAATACTAAATTCAATGTTATAACATATAACATAACAAATGTTCAATGTTATGTAGACACTGACATTAGGGGTTTCACCTGGGAGCCCCAATCACCTCTGAGCATTTTCAAGTGCAATTTGCATGCCAAGCCACTCACCCACAGTGTTGTGCAAGTTACTTCCATTCTGTAATACATTACAGATTACTTGTTACTGTTATTTAAAAGTAATCCCTTACTTTACAATATTACTGTCTCAGAATTGTAATACATTACATGACTCTTGTATTACTTTTTAGTTACTTTCACCAAAATAACTACAGAATTAGAACTTAACATTCTAAAATGACAAAATGTACTGCAGAGCATTTTACATCCAGTAGAAAGCGAAATGATGTAGCATAATGACTGTGGCCTATCCAGGCTACTAACAATATAGTTTATAATTGGCAACGTGAAGGCTTAAGACAATGCAAGAAAGGATGACAGCCAGAATCACAAATGATCTAAGTTTGTTAAAAGTATGGTAGAGGTAAAGTGATTATCTGGCAATATCTGTGAATAGCTTGGGTATATTCATATTAGACAAAACAGGACTATATGTAAACTCCAATGCCATGACAAGATGCAGATTTTTTCTTTTCTTATTGTTGCCATTATTTTATTCACTTTAAATTCAAGTGGTTCACAACACAAAACTGTCATGCACAAAGTGAACATGGTGAACATAGCTTACGCTTTCTCAGTATAAAGTGCAATTAGAGGACCAACCCCTCAACCTCAGTCATTTTAGACCATAGAAATGAACATACAGGCTAAACATAGCCTAACTGCTTAGAAAGAAAACAGATCAAACAGAGATCTATATGCCTCTAAAAAGACTAAATTAATCCACTAATCCACTTAGGCTACAACAACAAGACAGATAGCTATTGCCTCTGACCTCGAGCTCAGAGGCTGAAATCATTCCGCGTTACAAAGTAAAAAGTTCCACCAGCGAGAGGGAGATTAATGACTCCACACGCGCCTATTCACTAACCACGAACAGGAAATAGAATTTACTTGCGGGATTTTTTATTTGTTAATGTCTTGCGGGCGAAAAGTTTGTTGTAACGCAAGCGTTACTGAACATGTACCGAGTAAAATATTACTGAAAATGTATTAGTAATGCCTTACACTACTGCGTTACAGGAAAAAGTAATATGTTACTGTAATACATTACTTTTGTAACGCATTACTCCCAACACTGCTCACCCATACATAAGGTTATATAAGATGGCAGCGTGCATTCACTCATTCAGATTTTTGCTTCGGAGCCGATCGCTTTGTGAGTGTGCTTTCTTCTATCAAGAGAAATTCAAGAAACAACTTGACAGTCGGCAGGAGGTTCTCGGCTGCCTTAAGACATTCAGCGGTGTGTTTGCCCTATTCAGAACAGATAAGTTCCATAAGCAATTTCCTACATGTTGCACGGTCGAGAGTATCTTTCAAGATGTCTTTCCGCCCGTGTGCTTCTGGGTGCAGTAGTTTCCTTACTGTTGATGAGGGATATGATCGCTGTCTCATGTGTCTGGGCCGCAAGCATGCTGAGACGACTTTCATGGATGGTTCATGACCGCACTGCAAGCGCATGTCCATCGCTACGCTGAGGTCATGACTCTCATTCATTAAGAGGCTTCCATCAAACTCTACCCAGTCCAGTGCCTCTAGACGTAAAGATCTCGGGCCACATTGGTTAGGGAGAAGGGAGACCTGAGGATTATGGTCAGGAATGCTCCACTGGGTCAGCGCCCACGGAAGTCCTGTTCCTTAAAGGGGTCATATGACGTTGCTAAAAAGATCATTATGTTGTGTATTTGGTTTAATGCAATGTGTTTATGCAGTTTAAGGTAAAAAACCACATTATTTTCCACATAATGTACATTATTGTTTCTCCTCTATGCCCCGCCTTTCTGAAACACTTCAATTTTTACAAAGCTCATCGTTCTGAAAAGCGAGGTGTACGCTGGTTGGCCAGCTATCCAGTGCGTTGTAATTGGCTGAATACCTCAAGGGTGTGACGGAAATGTTATGCCCCTAACCATACTGTGATGCAGTGTCCCAGCGCGATGAGACAACACCAATAAAACCCATTACAAACGAGGAATTTGTTGCATCCAGTGGGGACATAATTACTGATTATAATGACTTATACTGTCTTTTTACGCGTTGTGTTGCGTATCGCGGCGCGTAAACATAAAACCAAGTCTGCATTTGTGATCGGAGAAATGACAAACAACAAGCACTACCCTACACTGCTCAAAACTCGCATTTGAATCGTCAGTGGCAAATTCTTTAAATATAAAAAACGTACTTACAGGCTGTGAGTCAGAAGCGCCAGACTATCCTTGCAAAGTTGGAACTGCCCGACTACTACTCGACTACCTACTCCGCAGGTTCAGGAAACAGTCCTCCATATAATGCACTGCACACATCTGAATATGTGGGTTGAACTGTTCTGGAATAGTGTTGTGAATACAACTTAACCACTGATTTCTAGTTGTGTCCTCTTTTGGAAGGCCAAACAAAGTAGTTTCGCTTTCACAACGAAACACACAGCGTCACACAAGGTGGGCTTGAGTGAGCGGCGGCCGGCGGGCTTGAGAACGGCTTGCGGCAACCACATGTGACGACCCTGGGCTGGCGATCCACAGCGCGAGGTTGATGTATTTCCTCAGCGACCAGCATGGATCAGCTCTAGGCATGACGAAGCGGATGTCATCCTCTTTTGGAAGGCCAAACAAAGTAGTTTCGCTTTCACAACAAAACACACAGCGTCTCCACAACATGACGGCGGCGGCAACAATACTACAGCGAGAATAAAAGTTACGCCTTCTTTCTTTGCGTGAACATTTGGGCGGTGTTATGCAAATCTTTCCACACTGTGACATAGACATGTGGGGGCGTGTTTAAACGAGGCGTTTTAGGAAGGTGTGGACAAGTCTTAACTTTTACAAAGAATATCTCTTTGGGTTTGAGACTTTAGTCTTTGCAACTGTAGGGATCTTATCTATGCACGAACAGCTTGTAACACTCCAAAGAGAAAGGAAAATTTGAAATGGCATCATATGACCCCTTTAAAGCATAGTACCGTCGGGCCCCCAGATGAGGGCACCAGTTCGTCCTGTGGCAGACCCAATGTCTCATTCGGGGCTCCTGAGGAGGATAAGATGTCTATCGCAGCATCAGACGAGGGGCTATCATCTTCTGATGCTGAAGACTCTGCTGAGTAGCCCCCGGCTTCGGCGGCTGCACAGTCGGAGTTGGAAGCAGCCAACAGTATCGGACTGGAGGTTAACTCGCTTCCATCCCCCGAACTCTCGAGGCTGGATGATTGGTATTTGGGCTCCAGACATGACTCTCAGCCACGCTCCGCCCCAGTGCCTTTCTTCCCAGAGGTTCATGAAGATCTCACCAAAACATGGAAGGCCCCCTACACAACCCAGTCACATTTGAGCGCTTCCCTCCTCACTACCCTCGATGGTGGGGCGGCCAAGGTATACATCAACATTCCCCAGGTGGAACGTGTGGCTGTGGTGCACCTGTGCCTGCAAAATGCCACCACCTGGAGGAACCATCCACGCTTCCCATCCAAAGCCTGTAAGGAGGATGTGGAGCAGGTCCTGTTGGCTGTGCCGTATTGGCAAACCCGGACCTGGATTTCCGAACCCCTCGCGACAGCTCCTCCCTGGAGAATCCCCTTGAGGAGGATTTTCTATGCTCTGAAGTGGGGTCTGTTCATTGTCTGGTGTTCCTCTTGCCGAGCGGACCCCAGAGATGCCCGGTCAGTGTTGTGCTTACTTTCCTGCAAGAAAAGTTGGAGTGGAGGCTGGCCCCTTCCTCTTGGAAAGTGTATGTCGCTGACATTGCAGCAAATCAAGATGCAGTGGATGGAAGATCCTTGGGGAAGCACAACCTGATCGTCAGGTTCCTGAGAGGGGCGAGGAGATTAAATCCTCCCAATCGTGCCTCATTCCCTCTTGGGATCTCTCTGTGGTCCTGGCAGGACTACAAGGAGCCCCATTTGAGCCACTTGACTCAGTTTAGCTCAAGTTCCTGTCATTTAATACAGTGCTCCTGGTTGTGCTCACATCCATCAAGAGGGTTGGGGACCTGCAGATCCAGCCCTTGTGTTGCTGTTTCCCATTCACGCTTAGCACATATACGTGGAATGCACCAAGAGCTTGAGATGCTCTGAGCAGCTCTTTGTTTGCTTTGGAGGACAGCAAAAGGGGAAGGCAGTCTCCAAAGAGAGGTTGGGCCACTGGCTGGTGGATGCCATCGCCCTTGGCATACCGGGCACAATGCGAGCCGTGCACCTTTGGGGTGAGAGCTCATTCCACTCTGAGTGCCACCTGCTCCTGGGTGTTGGCACACAGTGCCTCTCTAGCAGACATCTGCAGAGCTGTGGGCTGGGTGACACCTAATACCTTCACAAAGTTCTATAATCTCTGGGTGGAGCCAGTTTCCTCCCGTGTGTTGGGTACGAACAGATAATTTGCGGGAGGTCTGGCTTGGTGTCTTGCTTGCAACGCAATTTCTTTAGTTAGGATATGTGTATCTTCTTCTAATAAGTTCCCCGTCGGATGAATCCTGGTCAATTCCTCCAACACCCTGTGGCATTTAGACTTAGCGGAAGATGATGTGGCACTTTCCATAGGGACCTCTAACTTCAGTGTCGACATAACATCGAGCGTGACTGACTTATAGGGAACATCTCAGTTACATATGTAACCCTCGTTCCCTGAAGGAGGGAACGGAGACGTTATATCCCTCATGCCACAACCGTGAATTGCGCTGAAAGTGGATGCATGCCACCATAATATATACCCGTAGCTACGGGGAGTGACTTGGCATGCAAATTCCACTCGCCAATTGTCATTGGTTTTTCTTGTAATGCTCAAAAGTGATTGGGGCTTCAAAGTGAGACCCCTAAAGTCAGTGTCGATGTAACGTCTCCGTTCCTTCATTCAGGGAACCAGATTTACAGACATAACTGAGACATTCTCAAGCAAGGGGCCAGAGCCCATTAAGGGCCCATTATTTTATGTGAATATATATATATAATACACCAGTACAGTTTTGTGTTTCAACATTAGGACTGAAGGACAGAATTTAGAAAAATAATGTCCTAATTAAAGAGGATTAGATCTCTGAACAACATAAAATAATTTCTTAGAGAAAACAACAATTTATGCAGTTTACTCAAAACCTCAGCTACTGAGGTCCAGCATTTTGAAAAACCTCCACAATATATTTTTGTCCCTAATAGTACAAAAAATTAAAAAAAATAAACATGCACTGTTGTGATTTTAAACCTCACACACAAAAAAAATTATTCACCATAACCCAAATCACAAACGTGAAAACAACAGGTATTTTTTACAATCTGCCAAATTTATTCTTGTTTCCAAACTTTTTGCTGGAGTCACAGGGTGATAAATACACTTTTCCATTATGTTGCCTGAGTAAAGAGTGCATGCATTAGCCAGATCCATTTTGTACCTTCCAACCCCTTAATTTTCCCCTAATGTGCACCATCAAGATAAACAGGTGTACCAGACAAAATCTATTCGGCTTCTGCACAGATGTACAACAATCACACACACACATACCAACTCAGTTCAACCATGGCCTTTCCTTACCTACAAGAAACACACACACACCCCACCCACACGCAAATACCTACACACACATACTCACGACAAGCATCTGCTGTACACATGTCAAGCCGCAAATGCACAATCATGAATATTTAACAGACTGTCGTCTACACGCGCTCCATATATGTCACCCTCCTCCGCCACCGGTAGACGGTCTCTTCTCAAATGAGAATATTATCATTCAAGGAGACTTTCCCTGAGTCTCAGTACTGAGATAGAATTTAAAGGTATATGTGTGTGCGCAGATGCATTCGCTTACATTCCCGCTTATGTAAGTCATACGAAAGGAGAATAAGGGATAGCATGTGAACATGTATGTGGGCTTTCCTAGAGCTTTGTGAGAAATCTAGGTCAGGGAAGAGGGCCGTCTGAGGAGGAGGATATTGGCTTGTCACCTTGGACTGTGAGTGGGCAGACTCACTACGCTCCTCTCTGCTCTCCGAAACAGCCGGAATCTCTTGCTGATTGACTTCAGGAGTAGATAAAGACAGTTTGCTATCTGCAGCACCAGATATTCAGCCCAAAAGTGCACATTTTAGCTTCTAATTTTACGACAACAAAGATAAATTACCCCAGATTAACATTTTATTGCTCAGATGTTGCTCCTTTATAGCTTTGGAGACTTAATGGGTTTTCAATTACGTTTTAAGTAACGTTGTGTCAGATGTTTTTTCTGAAATTTAAGGAAATTAAACAAACAAGACATTCAACAAGGTCATTCACAGGAAATGGTGCTAGTTGCGCTTGAAAGAAAAGGTTACCTCGGTTCAGGGGTGGTAACTGCCATAGACAATATTGTTCTGCTAATATTTAGATTTGAGGTCAGCAAATTAGCTTTTCAGTGGCTGATTCTTAAAGATATCTACATTAGGTCTAAGTTTACATAATAAGTGACTCATACAAAAATAGTATGTTGTCAAGTTTATTGCACAAAGCAAATATTTCATATTCTCTGGAAATGCATGAAGCAGCTTTATGGCTCCTGTGTCAATAAATAAAAAAATAAATATATACAAAATAAAAAATACATCTTCTCTACATCAGATTAGGTTTTTAGCTGGGTGAAAAGTGCAGGGCACTTCACATCCTCTTTTACATGAACATTTTGTCTAAAATTACATAGGCAAAACATAAATTCAAGACAGAACTGTGAGTGAGAGTGTATTTCAAAACCAAACCACTGAAACAGAACAATTGTTGCCTTGAAGAATCATGGTCGAAGCTCATTGGTATTGATCATAATTTATCTTGATTGTGAATCTGGACTGTACAGTACTGCTGAAGGATGATACATTTTGCTAATCATTTAACCATGTTTGGAGGCAGCATGGTTGTGCAATAAGCCTACATTCTCTGTGGCATTACAAGAAAGATAAAGAACACAGAAAGTACACAGATACATCAATTACAAACGTAATGCACAATCATTGGCCCTAATTTGTTGCCTTTTCTTTCAGTGAATTAAATTGTAACTTTATATATATATATATATATATAGCAAACATCCCACTGTAAATACAGGTTCCAAACTCATAAAGAAGGTAGCTTTTGAATCCCGACTTTCAGAGTTAGGAGTAAAAAAAGGGTGGGCAGTTGGTCATAGATAGGTTTTAACTGGGAATTTTTGTATGCAGAAAAATCTAATCTATTCCTCGGATGGCCCAAGAGTGAAAACATTTTCAGGACATTTTCATTTTTCAATGTGATGTGCATTCAGATGATTTTGGTAAGAATAAAATGGATGCACATTTTAAAATTTCTAACCAGCAAAGACTTTTTAGTGCTAATGCAACAAAATGAAGAATTAATGTAATTTGTGCAAATCTAATGGGAACAATTGATGTTTCACTTTGTATAATATTATCAGCTTCCATTTGCATGCAGTTGAATAGAGTGTTTGGATTTATAAAGTAGTTTTGTAGTGCAAGGCTGCTACCTCTTAAACATGGCTACAAAGTAGTTTGTAAGAAACAAATCCATCATTAAGACATTTTAATTTCAAACCGTTACCTCTGGTCAAAAGTCCATAATCCATAATAACGCTTCCTCCACTGAAAAAATCCACCCCCTGTTGACCTTTCACACCAAAATCCACCCACATATTTGTTTATAAATGTTTTGGACAATTTTCGCTTGTAAACTGTATTTGATCTGTGCAGATTTTTCTCCTGATTCAATCAAGACAGCTTGTTCACTGCAGAAAGCAGTATTAGAGATAGATGACTTATATTTTAGCCAAAAGTGACGGTTTGAAGTCATAACAATGAATTTGTTTATCACAAACAGCTTTTCACTTCACATGAAGTTAATTGATGGACTGGAGTTGTGTGGATTACTTGTGGAATATTGTGTTTTATCAGCTGTTTGGACTCTCATTCTGATGGCACCCATTCACTGCAGAGGATCCATTGGTGAGCAAGTGATGTATTGCTAAATTTCTCCAGATCTGTTCCGATGAAGAAACAAAACTCATATACATCTTGGATGCCCTGAGGGTGAGTACATTTTCAGCAAATTTTCACTTTTGGATGAACTATTCCTTTAAGTAGGAACATCGCGACAGCAATAGTTCAGATATCCGGTCAGTGAGGTGAAGGTCTGTTGGGATAGATAACCCAACAGAGAAATAAATACAGCAAGAGAAGGTCTTTTTCACAGCTGAGAATACTCTATTTCGACACTCAATGCCTTTGCACTGTACCACAAACCCTTGAAGAAAACTATAACCCCACTGCCAGTGAGGAAATTACCTGCTTCATAGCACAGGGAATAAGAACCCTATTCCAGACCTATGTACAAGATATGCTTTCATGCACCTATGTAATTACATTTCTAAATTAACCACTTGTATTAGTAAGGTTGATAACCACCAAGCAATTTGACCACGTGTGTACGACATCCATTTGCATATGCCACCCGCTGTTACGGGGCTGACGAGACGTGAGACGTGCGGATCCATCTGCAAGGCTTTATTGTGGAGAAGACAGAGAGCAAAGACCAAGAACGTTTTATTTATGGTAATATTGGCATAGGAGGGGGTGTCTACAGATGTCTGACTTTGAGAACTGAAAGGTGAGTGAGTGAGGCGTTGTTGTAAATGGCCACCACGTGTCACAAGTTATTTCTTTGACAGGTGCCTGTCATATTGCATTGCTCCTAGTCTCAGGCATTTTCACTTATCTATGAAAAAAGAAGCACTGCACGGTACAGCAAAGTGAGCTGTGGAGTGTATGCGACACTGTCGTGTCAAAGCATGGATGAAACCACATATTAAGGACTGGGGAGGTTGGATTTATGAATCAGCCATTGAGACACTCAAAATAAAAAGAAAACACACAAATATTGGTGTCTATATGGTGGGTAAGGTAGGCAATGCCTGTTGAAAGAAAAATGTAAAGAAATTGCAATTCACAAATGCATGTTTCTACATAATTCATCAAAGAAGCTGTTTATAAATGACAGACGACAGTTCAGTGTGTGATGTCTCTGCTGGAGAAATATGGGCTTTATAAAATTAGAACCAGCATATATTTCTATTTACTCTAGATAGCCTAGTTTTTTCAGCTCAAGGAAGTACCATGGTTTTTCTATGTAGTGTTGTTTTTGTTAACTAAAACTAAAACTATATATAAAAAATAAATAAATAAATTGTAACAAGAAAATTTTAAATGCTGCCTTGGCATCTAAATGATAATATAATATAATATAATATAATATAATATAATATAATATAATATAATATAATATAATATAATATAATATAAAGTACTAAAATTACTCAAACAAAATACAATTAATTCCATATAAATATAAATATTAAAAATATGAAATATTAAAATATTATCTAAACTATTAAATATTAAAGATAAATTAAAGATAAATATAAATATTAAAAAAATAAATAAAAATAATAACAATGAAACTAATTAATAGAATTAAAACTGAAATATTACAATTAAAACTGAAATTAAAACTAAAATATTAAAAAGGTTACTATAATACAATTCAATAAAATTACTACAACTAAAACCAAAATAAAATAAAATAAATAAAAATATTTAAAAAATAATAAAAATTACAAAACAAAATGACTAAAACTTATAATAGAATGAAAACTGAATATAGAAAAATAAAAAAATCATAAAATATCGAAATTGCTATAACAGTATATAAATAATACGAAATAAATAAACTAATTTGAAATACTACAATTAAAACTACAATAAAAATAAATAAAAGATAAATAAAAATAATTAAAAAGAACAAAAGCACATAACAAAATTACTAAAACTTGTTATTAAAAGATGAAAATATAAAAATAAAAGATAATTAAAATATTGAAAGAAAATTCTATAATAGTATATACATAATACTAAAATAAAAAATAAAAAAATCCTAATTTTACTTATAAATTTTTCTGTTACACAGTTCAGTATTACCATGTTTTTCTGGACATGAACCATGGTAAAACCATTATTTTGGGGGATTTAACATGATTTTATGATTTCCATAATTTCATCATTTTCTGCCTGGCTATTTACGTAAAAAAAAAAAAATTGGAACTGTCATTGGAACTACCAAGTGTGTTATTTATTTATTTGGATGTTATCAATGGAGCATGTTACATTGTGTGTTGCATGTTACCATGGCATACCACAAACCCACAATATAACCATCTAATACCATGGTTTTTGTAATTTCTAATACCATGGGTACACCTAAATTCCCTTTCAGTGCATTGGTGTAGTATATATTCAAGTACCATAGGTAAGACCATCTGACACATCACTGTACCATGGTAGCATTATGTAAATTCAGGGTAATTGAATCAGAATCTTCAATGTTTTGGTACACAAAATGACGGGAAGTACGGAAGTGTTTCATTCCATTAGTGCAAACACACACACAGATTGTTATCTCCATCACTAAGCCTGCTAAGTGGCATCCGCAGGTTAAGTGTCAATTTCAATGCATTTTCTTCCGCTGAACTCTAAGTTCTGCCATGCTCATCAGTAGAAATCATCCTCAATTAGGGCTGGCAGGGATTTGTTCCTTTTAGCCAGTAATCCAGATTTACATTCATGGATCTGGCTATTTCAATGGCATTAGCATCCCTAGTGTGGATAATGCCAGCCGGGCGCTTAACCCCACAAACTCTTTGATGGCTTTACTGACTATTGTGCTTGTGGTGATGCTGGTGCAGACATCATAGACTCTAACAAAGACGCAAAACTACACGCATATTAGTATAAGTATGGAAAACAAAGGGTGTTTCATCACAGTTCATAGTTCAGTCATGGATATAATGACTGAAGCAGCTGGAAAGAAAATCACAAATGAGATATTTTTAATGTCTCAATTGCTTCTTTCATAAGGACAAGATTAAATGGAGAGCAAACAAAGACATTTGTCTAATTATGGGTTTCTCAGATGTTCTCCTGAGAAAAAGACTCCCAGTAATCTTAATGATCAGCTGTCTTAACAATGTCTCAAACGTTGCTAAGATTTGTCAAGATACCAAAATCTGATTTCAAAATCAAAATCTTGAGTTTCAGTTTAAGTATTTACTTTGTTTCAGGTGTTTCTCCTGCAATGTCTTAGAAGAAATAAAAATAGATTTAAATAAGACAATTGTTGACATACAGTGAAAATACAGAGCTATTAAATGTATGTACCGGTAAATTTATGTTCTTGAAATAAGTCTCTTATGCTCACCAAGGATGCATTAATTGAAATATTCAAAAGTTTGGGGTGCTATGATTATTTTTTATTTAAGTTTATGAATTAAGTCTTTAGTCATTTAACAAAAATACAGTAAAAAAACCCAGCAAAATTCAAATAACTGTTCTCTATTTGAATATATTTTCAAATAGAATATTCTTGTGATGCAAAGCTGAATTTTCAGCATCATTACTCCAGTCTTCAGTGTGACGTGGTCCTTCAGAAATCAGTCTAATATGTTGATTTGCTGCTCAAGAAGCATTTCTTATTTTCAGTAAAAAAAAAAAAAAATTACTGTTTTTATGGAATTTGGAAACTGTGATACTTTTTTTCCAGGATTTTTTGATGAATAGAAAATTCAAAAGAACAGCATTTATTTAAAACAGGGAAAGGTTAAAACATTTCAAGATGTACTCAAGTATTCCTCATTAAATTTATGAATTTGTTCTAGGTCAGATAATTTAGGCTATGCTGTTAACATTAATTAATTTAACTGTTAACTTTTAGGTCGAACAGACATGGCTGTCCCAAAATAGATAATGGGTGTCATGCCATTTTGATTATGGCTTTGAAAATCAGCCATAAAGATGAAGAGACAAAGCCTCTCTCAGCTCCCTTCCCATCTGAGCGTCACATGCACTTACGCCATGTCAAATAACCTTCCAAGCTTTGGTATGAATAAATGCTGTTGTCTTTCAGATCCCTTTCAGTCGGTCACTCCGAGTCACGTCGGTGACCGATGAATTGGGATATCGCTTCGATAGACCAATCTACTTTGAGTGTAAACTAAACGAGCCAATGCACATTGGCATGCAATTATTGCATCCAGCTGCCGCTGATCACAGCGTGAGTATAATAAGGCAGCAGGTGCAATGCATTCCAGCTTTTTGCTTTCGGAGCCGAGCGACAACATCGTTATGCTCTATATTTATTTAGAGAACTATGAGTTCAGCACGCTCTCGGAAGCTTTCTGTGTTGGCAAGACGGCACTTCAGCGGTGGTCGTTCCAGTGTCGAGTGAGTTGCGCACTTCAGGCTGCGCTACCCCCTGTCGTGTTGCAAGCGGCCATCTCCCCTGTGCGCCTCAGCACTAAAAGAGCATTTCCTAAAAGAGCAAATTTCTCTAAAAGAGCTACACGGGTGCGTCTTTATAAAGACGACGGATCGTCCTCATAAGGATGCCGTTTCACCCGTGCGTTTCTGGGTGCGGTCGTTACCTGGCACCAGGTGATGGTCACGATCGCTGCCTCACGTGTCTGGGCATCAAGCATGCTGAGGTGGCCTTCGTGGATGAGTCATGTTCTCATTGCGGAAGCTGCAAACCAGGCTCTGCTACTCGCAAGGGGGCGGAGTCCCATTGCCGCGATCTGGAGCTCGTTCTGGCGGATAGACGAGAACCACTTTCAGCAGTAGCGCGGGCGGTTTGAGGGTTACAGTTATGGCAAACCCCGCAGGGAACCAACCCTCTGGGGACCATCACTCCTCTTGCTCCTCCGATCCAGTGGAGCGATCCACAGAACGTGCTGGGCCCTCTTTAAAGAACGCACCAGTGGTATCCAGTGGACCTCCCCCCGACCAGATGTCGATCTCAGCATCGGAGGGAGAGCTGTCCGATGAAGATTCGGCCACGCTGCCGCCCTCCGGGATGGTGGCAAAGCCTGAATCGGATCCGGAGATGACAGCTATGCTTTCCCGGGCCGCCAAAACGGTCGGGCTCGAGTGGAAACCTCCACCGTGTCCCGAGCCCTCAAGGCTGGATGATTGGTTTCTCGGGGTGCTCTAAGGGCCGCAAGAGGATCTCTTTTTTCGGTATGTAGTTGGATTCGGTCGAACAGACAGCACGCCTTACAGAGGAACGTGCGCGGTCGGTGCTAGCCTGCTTGAATGAGTTCAAGGGCAGGACAGCGGTCCCACTGATACTTTTTCAGAGGCTCCTGGGGCATATGGCACTTACACCACTCGGCTTGTTACATATGAGACCGCTCCAGCACTGGATTTATGGCCAAGTTCCGAGGTGGGCGTGGAAGCGCGGCACTCACCGGGTCCAAGTTACACAGGCCTGTCGCCAAATCGGATCCGGAGATGACAGCTATGCTTTCCCGGGCCGCCAAAACGGTCGGGCTCGAGTGGAAACCTCCACCGTGTCCCGAGCCCTCAAGGCTAGATGATTGGTTTCTCGGGGTGCTCTAGGGGCCGCAAGAGGATCTCTTTTTTCGGTATGTAGTTGGATTCGGTCGAACAGACAGCACGCCTTACAGAGGAACGTGCGCGGTCGGTGCTAGCCTGCTTGAATGAGTTCAAGGGCAGGACAGCGGTCCCACTGATACTTTTTCAGAGGCTCCTGGGGCATATGGCACTTACACCACTCGGCTTGTTACATATGAGACCGCTCCAGCACTGGATTTATGGCCAAGTTCCGAGGTGGGCGTGGAAGCGCGGCACTCACCGGGTCCAAGTTACACAGGCCTGTCGCCAAACCTTCACCCCGTGGTCAGATCTTGCGTTCCTCCGGGCAGGGTTGCCCCTAGAGCAGATCTCCAGGCATGCTGTGGTCTACACGGATGCCTCCACCACCGGTTGGGGTGCCACGTACAACGGGCACGCAGTCTCAGGGGTTTGGATGGGCCCGCAGCTGCATTGGCACATCAATTGCCTAGAGTTGTTGGCAGTGTGCCTTGCCTTGAACCGTCTCAAAGGGCGCTTACGAGGCAAGCACGTACTGGTTCAAACGGACAACACAGCGACCATTGCGTACATCAACCGACAAGGTGGTCAGCGCTCCCGTCGCACGTCGCAACTCGCCCGCCACCTCCTCCTTCAGAGTCGGAAGGTTCTGAGGTCACTTCATGCTGATCACATTCCGGGCCTGCTCAACCGTACAGCCGATGAGCTCTCTCGAGCAATGCTCCCGGGACAATGGCGACTCCATCCCCAGACGGTCCAGCTGATCTAGAGACGTTTCGGAGATGCTCAGGTAGACCTGTTTGCTTCTCCAGAAACCTCTCACTGCCAGTTGTTCTACTCCCTGACCGAAGGAACAGACGCACTGGCACACAGCTGGCCGCAGGGCCTACGCAAGTATGCGTTTCCCCCAGTGAGCCTTCTCGCACAGACACTGTGCAAAATCCAGGAGGACGAGGAGCAAGTCTTGCTAGTGGCGCCGTATTGGCCCACTCGGACCTGG
>NW_015506288.1:156048-159125 GCF_001515645.1 Sinocyclocheilus grahami
CGGCAGAAGGGGAATGCCGTCTCTAAGCAGAGGATGGCCCACTGGATTGTGGATGCCATCACCCTGGCTTATCAGGCACAGGGTGTGCCCTGCCCATTCAGGCTGCGAGCTCACTCAACTAGAAGTGTTGCATCCTCCTGGGCGCTGGCTCGTTGCGCCTCGCTGACAGATATTTGTAGGGCTGCGGGCTGGGCGACCCCCAACACGTTTGCTAGATTCTATAGCCTCCGTGTGGAGCCGATATTCTCCTGTGTTCTCACCTCAAACGGTTAGTGGTGCTGAGAGGCCCCGGTTAGTGTCGGCTTGCTAAAACTGCTCCAGAGTGTCCTACAGTAGACCCTGTTGAGATCCTCCGTCACCCTCGGCAGCGGACACGCCAGAAAGTCCGGCGCTGGGCCTTCACGATAAATCCGCAGGAACCGTGGAAGGCTGGGTTCCATATCGAGACCTAAGTGGTTCTCGTATGTGTATAGCCCACGGTATAGCCATAGAGCTATGGCTCTAGCTATGGTGTGTTTCCCCGGCAGACTTCTGTCTTTCCAAGAGCGTTACAATCACCTCCAGTTCTCCATATACACCTAAACGGATGCTATATGTGTATGTGCTTCCGAAAACTCATTCGGGAAGGATGGGGCTTACGCAGCGTCCCTGATCCAAGTGGAGCGGGTACGTTTTCCCAGTGTTATCCAATCTCACTCAGTAAGGTAATGCTTTGAAAAATGGTGAGTGGAACTACTTGTCCCTAGCCCCGGCCTACACCAGATAGAGGCGCAGGCGGCTCGCACAGGGCACTGGAAGGGGCAGCACCATGGCGCTTTGGTAGGGATCCCAATTCGTCGGTCACCGACGTGACTCGGAGTGACCGACTGAAAGGAAACGTCTCGGTTACGTATGGTAACCCTCGTTCCCTGAAGGAGGGAACGGATACATCACGTTCCGTCGCCACGGTTGCTATACCACCGCTGATATACCATCGCCAGCTTGGCTCCTCAGCGAAAACCTGGTATGCATTGCACCTGCTGCCTTATTATATTCACGCTGTGATCAGCAGAAGCTGGATGCAATAATTGCATGCCAATGTGCATTGGCTCGTTTAGTTTACACTCGAAGTAGATTGGTCCATCGAAGCGATATCCCAATTCGTCGGTCACCGACGTGACGTCTCCGTTCCCTCCTTCAGGGAACGAGGGTTACCATACGTAACTGAGACGATCTGTTGTTTGGTAAAATCAGGTTCTGCTTGTAAACCGCGTGTAGCACTCTAACACGATGCATGGTCCACTCCAATACCGTGACCCTGATAGCACACAAAATTGACAAAATTATATCCCAATATATCATTTCATGATGGTAAAGTTCCCAGGATTCTGCAATGTCTATTTAAAAAATTCATATTTGTATTAAGTCTCTGCATTGTTCCAAAGACTCTAGTTCTCAACTGAACGTGCGGGAGAAGCATTACTAAATTTGGCCTATATTCATTTGTGCAGTTTTCAAATGTTTTTTAAAAGTGCAAAAATTCATAAACAAAAATCTGAAAAGAAGTCAATATTTTACTTTTTTGGGTAAAATTTTGTGTGTAGGCTACGGTTCTAATTTCAATTTTAGTTTTCAGCATAGCATTTAAAAATACAATAACGGATCTTTTCTCTTTTTTTTCGTCTGGGTTAAAAAACGAAAAATGAATGGATGCAAAAGTATCTTTTGGTCATTTGATTTTTTGTTTAATATTGAAAGCAGAAAAATGAGAAATGGCTCCTTTTTAGTTTTTTAATTTTTTGCAAAAAAACGAAAAACAAGAATTCGGCTTAATTTTTCGTTTTTCGTTCAGGGGTAGAAAAATGAATAAACAGCTTGAATATTCGACTTCTACATGTGGGCGGGAATTAAATGCCCCTTTCTGCTGATTGGTCAGACAAAAAAAAAATCAAACCGTGCTGCAATCAGTCCTTCTGCAGTTCCGCACGGCAGAATACTAGTCCTCTGCTGCTGCAGTTGTACAGATTCTTAAACTGTTTTATTGCAACTATATTTAATCTTTTTTTCACCAAACAACCAGACAAATTAATGGCTTGACAAAACCCGTTCTGTGACAGAGCCTAGACAGGGCTTTCTTCTGTGTAGACCAGCGGTTCTCAAAGTGATAGGGGGTCCGCAAAATAATTTGCTATAGTCTACCATATTTTCCAAACTGTAAAGTCACTTTTTATCATGATACATACTGTGATTTATTCTAAAGTGACTTAAATAATGCATTTAACGTAAAATAACCTTAATGTAGACTTTTAAAAGTAGGTGCGTCAAGTAGCTTACTCACTGTGCATTGGTTCATGTTTGTGACATATGATGTTCAAGGAGACGCGCTAAAGCAGCGCATTCTGTTGTTTTCTTTATTTTTCAAAGGCACAACATTTTGGAGTCATTTTGAATGTACAGAAATAAAAATATACATTTTACCAGATATGACTATAAATGACAACGTATTAAATTATTTCCCCTCTTGAGGAACAAATCCAAGTGAACATCAACTAATACTCAATATTAATTAAATAAACTGCTTTTGACTGCTGCATATTTGCTGTGCACTTCAATACTGGTCTGCGCTTGTAGTCGCATTTGTCTGCTTTATTTAACTACAAGCCATATGTTGTTCTAAAGGCTTATTAGGCCTACCTTGAAACACACAAAAAATGTTCTGCTCGCACTTACCCATTTAATGGCAGAGAATGGTGACTTTCACTTTATTATTCTTTAAGCGGATGCAAATCTGTCATAAAATAATCATGCATCTCGTGGCGTAGGCTATATTCCAAACGTTCTGAAGGTATACTGTAAGGTTTGGTGAGAAACAAACCACAGTGGCAAGTAATTACATTTATTTAAATCTTGTGTTGCATTCCTGTGTGCGAGTGCACGTGAGCTACGGCGGTAAAGTTAGTTTGTCGTTTGACATTCATTAGACATTCGGGTTTTTTGCCAATTAAACTCTTTGCAGCTTTTATGTTTTGAGCCCAAACTAACTCAGATAGACATAAATATATGCCCTTTATGTTGCACAAGGCTTAATTTCTAGGAAT
>NW_015506288.1:159672-172052 GCF_001515645.1 Sinocyclocheilus grahami
AGCCCCGGCCTACACCAGATAGGGGCGCAGGCGGCTCGCACAGGGCACTGGAAGGGGCAGCACCATGGCGCTTTGGTAGGGATCCCAATTCGTCGGTCACCGACGTGACTCGGAGTGACCGACTGAAAGGAAACGTCTCGGTTACGTATGGTAACCCTCGTTCCCTGAAGGAGGGAACGGATACATCACGTTCCGTCGCCACGGTTGCTATACCACCGCTGAGCGGCCGGGTCGCCAGCTTGGCTCCTCAGCGAAAACCTGGTATGCATTGCACCTGCTGCCTTATTATATTCACGCTGTGATCAGCAGAAGCTGGATGCAATAATTGCATGCCAATGTGCATTGGCTCGTTTAGTTTACACTCGAAGTAGATTGGTCCATCGAAGCGATATCCCAATTCGTCGGTCACCGACGTGACGTCTCCGTTCCCTCCTTCAGGGAACGAGGGTTACCATACGTAACTGAGACGATCTGTTGTCTGGTGAATGCAGCATTCTAAAGCTTGCATACCACAGTCGTTTCTGATTTATTGACCACTTGCTTCTGATCCCCAACAGCAGAAAGCGAGCTATGCTGTGACAGTGCTGTCAATGGGTGCTGACCTCTGATGCCTGCTTTAGTCAGAGCAATAACCCCTGTGGACAGCGCTGTATCCTGCAGGGCCGATTCAGGGATCTAATGCAAGCAGGCTGAAGGCACAATCGATACTCAAATGGGTAGCATTTCAGACTCTCTACAAACTGCAAGTTAAATAGGGCAGTGTAAAAGTATAAGTGTGCGTAAGAAGGTCTGATAAGCTAACGGAGGAGTTTGTTAGGTTTAGTGTTGTTTTTGGCGGCCTGTTTTAATTTTAGTTTTAGTCTAGTCTTTGTGTGAAACTGTCATTTTAGTTTTTATTAGTTTTAGTCACGTTCATACTCTTTTTAGTCTAGTCAAGTTTTAGTTGACTAAAAGTCTGAGCATTTTAGTCTAGTTTTAGTCGACGAAAACTGATGACATTTAGTCTAGTTTTAGTCAATGAAAATTGTATTTTAGTCTCTTTTTAGAAATGCAATTCTATTTAACCCAGTCAATATAGTATAAGTACCTAGTAGTATAGACGAAACCAACATTTTATTTTAGCCAAACCCATTTCAAACAAGGTTATCTTATTATATTATTGTTACCTTATAGACTCAAGAATACATCCATTACAGACACGGAAGACGCTCTGATTTGAATTTACAACATTTATTTTACCAACCAAACATGTTAGAAGTACACAAACATAAATTTACATAAAGACGAACCCCGGCTGGTCGGCCATCGGTCCCTTTCTCTGTGTCAGACTTAACTTTGTTTGGTTTTCATCTTCTAAATCAGTGTTTCCCAACTTTTCTTTAGTCACGGCACCCTTTGGAAATTTTTTACAATTTGTGGCACCCTACAAAATTAATTTGGTCATTTAAAAATGTATAAAAAAAGATTTTTTACACAGCACCCCTGCTCTCGACGGCACCCGTCTGCGCAGTGCGACCTGATGCAGCCCCTGAAGCAAGACACAGGAAAAAGAAATACTGCAAAATAATAATAATAACAAGACGCAGTAACGTTATAACATTTCGTTTCGTCTCGTTTTGGTCAACGAAAATGAAGAGACATTTTAAGCATAGTTTTTATTTTGTAAGCCACATTTCGTCTCGTTTTTATTCGTCAACGATATTGCATTATACATCGTTTTCGTCACGTGATAACGGTTCGTTGACGACTATATTTAGTCATAATTTTCGTTGACGAAAGCAACACTAGTTATGGCTGGCCGTAAATGTGCAATGCTGATGTTCCATATCTCTGTGGATCCTTAAAGGAATAGTTCACAAAAAATAAAAAAATGAATCTGTCATCATTTACTCACACTCATGTTATTCTAAACCTTTCAGACCTATGTTCAGTGGAACATAAAATAAGATAATGTGAAAAATGTCTAGTCCCCCCCCCCCCCTTTCTTTTTTTGGTCATACAATGACAGTCAAGGAGCTCCAACATTCTTCAATCTTCTTTTGTATTTTGCAGAAAATACTAAATCATACAGGTTTGGCACAACATGACAATGAGTTCATTGGGGATGTTGTAACAAGCTGATATATCATCCAGATTAATCAGATGATATTTTGCATTTTGAGATTATCTGTAATAAAATTGAACACTTGTGGAACATATTGTGGAATACTGTTTTTAATATTGGTAATAAGAAGAAATGGCTGCTAAAAATCCAGCTTTGCCATCACAGGAAATAAATTGCAGACTGTGATATATTAAAAAGAAAATAGTTGTTTTAAATTGCAGTAATATTTCTCAATATAGTAATTTTGATCAAATAAATGCAGCCTTGGTGAGCATTTTTCCCTCAAAAACTAAAACAGTAAAACAGTAGTGTATGTGAACTACGGAATTTAGCCAACAAAATGCTTCCACAGTGAAACAATATGCAGTATGTAGTGATAAAGTTTCAAACGGTAGTATCCTATCATTGCAACATGATCTCTCCATGTTTAATACAAGATATAGTTATAATAATGATGTTAGGTTATTTTGTGTTTTAATTTACATGCATTGACCCTTATGAGTCGAGTCAAGTCACCTTAATTCATATAGCTCTTTATATAATACAGATTGTGTCAAAGCAGCTGTACAGTGTTAAACAGGAAAATTGTGTTTCAATAATGCAAGAGGAGTATACAATGAATAGTAAACAATGAGTGCAAGACAGTAATTGAAATAGTAGACAGTATTCTATAAAACAGCATTATGTTACTTACACACACTACCAAAAAAAAAAATCTGTAAAAACAAATAAAAAATAGGGCATGATGTATTAATATGAAGTAATTTTCTGTATTTATTTTTTACAGGTGTTTTACCTGTATTTTAAATTTTTCACAAAAAGGGGGGAAAGGGGAAAGTGTGGGGGGGATTTATACATTTATTTTTATTATTATTATTTTATTATTATTTTACTGCATAGCACATTCCATTGTGGATGTGATATTCAATACAGTGTGTTGTGGTTGTGTACTGCACATTTTGCCAAATTTAGTGGGTATTTTAGGCATACCACAAACAAAATTATATAGCAGTGCACATAAGCCAAAAATAGTACATGAAATATTGTTGTTTGAAATTCCTAACACACCCTTTGTGTTGTTATCTGTATAGTCCCTCTATGGTCAAAGTTTCTGTTGAGAGTATGTATTGTGGCTGTGAGTTCAGCACAGAGTGTGTTAGGTATGGAAACCTTGTTTTAGAGGGCCGCTGTATGTCTTAAGGTTCCCGCTGGTAAAGTCCAGTATCTGCTTGACCCTACGGCCCTGCACAGACGCCCGCTCTCAACCTCACTACCTTTCTCCACAGGAAACACTCATCCACTCTTACTTGCTTTAGAAGCAGCCGAGGCTGAGCAACAGAGCTCTAGTGTGACAATACACGCAGGGTGCAATGTGGCCATCTGTAAGTATGAGAGTCTATGTGCATGTACTTTTCATTCTCTAAATACAGTATAACAGAGCTGTGTTTGTGATGCAGTTTGTGTAGTGCTGTTGTAGTCTGTGTTTTTGACTGTAGCTCTGTTCCAAAATCTTGTGAGATGTCTATCTGGGCAGCATTTTAAGCCATCATTAGCTCTGTTTCCATTCAAAGTTGTGAATGTAACTTATGAGTAAAACTGGAATATCTCATAAAACATTTGTGAATAAAGCACCGTTTCCATCCAATGAGTTCAAGAGATCAAAATAGTCACTTCCTGCTAAACTGGCACCAAATATCAGTAAGAAAAATGAAAGTTGCTGCATTCAGAGAAGCCATTGTGGCTCTTTTTTGTATATAATAGACGCAATAAACGCTGTCATGTTATCTTGTGTTTCGAGGTGGATTCCTGATCTTTGGGAACACATTCGTTTGAGATGGTTCTGGGAGGTAATTATACCAAATCACTGTGTTGACAGGCTTTTTGACATTTTTAGAATGACTAAACCAACAGATGCTGTGCAGTGAGATCAGTCTGCTGGTTAGTCCCAAAATTTGCATACAAATATGTGGATGGAAACAGCTATAGGTGTACTTCACATGTAAAGGCTGTTCCAAAAATCTGCATAAATATTATTATAATTGAATTATACTTTCAAGTTCAGAGAAAAAAGGGCAGATGAGTAAAGAGAAATATCCTCAGCAAGGATGCATTAATTTGATTAAAATTGGCAGTAAAGACATTTTTTAAGTTTTAAATAATTCTTTCCTTTTGAACTTTGCATTAATCAAAAATGATGAAAAAAACTATCACAGATTCCAAAAAATGGTCAAATACATTGACTATAATAAGAATTGTTTCTTGAGCACCAAATTAGCATTTTGTTGATTTCTGAGGGATCATGTGACACTGAAGACTGGAGTAACGGCTACTGAAATTCAGCTTTACTATCACGGGAATACATTACATTTGAAAATATATTCACATAGAAAACAGTTATTCCAAATTGTAATAATATTTCACAATTTTACTGTTTTTACCATATTTTTATCAAATTATCAAAGACTTCTTTCAAAAACATTAAAAAAAATCTTACCAACCCCAAACTTTTGAACAGTGATGCATGTGTTTTTATGCTTAAAAGACTATTATGTCATTAGCCTAGCAACAAGATAACCTCAAACTCTGCTGAAATTAATTGAAGTTCACAGAGTTCATGCTGATTGCTTATGAGGAACATTTCCTTATAGAAGGCAGCTGCCAATGTTGACAGCAAGCTCACAGGTTTTGCTGCAGAGCTGGTGTGTGCATTTGTTCTGTGCATTATGCTGTGTGTGTATGTGTGCATGCCTTGTGACAGTGCAGAAGACTTAAGATGGATGTATCAGGGAGTTGGAGTGCAGGGGTAATCAGGGGAAGAAAGTGAGAGAAGGCCAGTTCACTCCTACGCATCAGACTTGCAGTTTTTCCTGCTCCTGCAAAGCAGTGATACCAGCCATCTGAACACAGACTACACAGATCCATCACTTCATATTTTATTATTAAAGGAATAGTCCACCATTCTGTCGCTGTTTACTCGCCCTCTGTCATTACTAGTTTGTTTGACTGACTTTCGTCTGTTGAGCACAAAAAGAGAAACTCTGAATTCTACTGGTCACTCTTTTCCATGCAATTACAATGAATAAAGACTGTAATGAGAGTTTTCAAGCTTCAAAAAATATATACAAAAGCAACACAAATGTATATATGTACAGCTTATGTAAGTATTTCACTCAATGGAATAATACAGTAATAACAGTATTATTATACAAATACTATTACTACTATGAAATACTATTACAAGCTAGTAGAAATATTCTCTATTTGGATATATTTTAAAATTCGTTTCAGGATTTGTTGATGAATAGAAAGTTCATAAGGACACCACTTATTTGAAATAACATTTTGTAACAATGTAAAAGTCTTTACTGTCACTTTAGATCAAACGAATGCATCACTGCAGAATAAATCATGTAATTTCATGGGGAAAAAAAATCTCAAATACATACACCTAACATACTTAATTACTTTACATATTTAAACAATGTGAAATAATAAAATAAATAAAATAATACAATAGAGATCCTTTCATTATTTCAACAAAATGTATATATTTTGACAATTTAGTCAAACAACAGGCAAATAACATAATAGATGCATTTTAATTATACCATCTAATTCTGTGAATTATTTATTTACAATTAACCTGTTTTGATTAAATAAATCTCGCAAATGTTGATGTTCAGATGAAAAGACAAGATGAATGATGGCATAACCACTCAATAACTGCGTTGAGATGAGACTGAATGTGGTCAATCAATGTGGTCAATCAATAGGGCATCTTACACAATATAACCCATTTGTGTAGGAAAGAAAATAGTCACAGGTTTAGAATGACATGAGGGGTGAGTAAATAATGGCAGAAATGATCAAAAACAGTCAGCTCTTTCAAAAACAGAGAACAATCAGTTGCTGGATCCTGCCAGGCCCTTTGGCCAACCATGGCCATTTTAAAAAGCTAGGCATAAAGCCCAGACATAAAAACAAGTTCTGAGCTGTAGCATATTTAAATGAGCCCTCAATGACTGACAGCTGTCAGTTATTACTCACAGCTGGCTAATGCACCCATCGCTGTGGAGTGGGTTTAAATGTTTCGGCAGTTCAGGGCACCTTCTGGCAGGTTCCAGTCAGGAAAACTAGGAAAGCAGAGATAAATAATTCACAAGTCTCCTCTCTTCCTGGTGGGATGGTGAGCATGTTTGTGTGTTAGCGTGTGCTGTTTAGGAAGGAACATTTGAGTGGGAGTGGAGCTGGTGCATGTGCTGAGGATGTTTGTCAGTGCGTTGCATGTGTGTGTTGGAGTGGGATGCGAGGCTCAGCAGGAGGTTAAGCCCTATCTCTGGTGTGCGTAGGAGCTGGAAGCCAGACACAAGATGTCTCCAGTCCTCAAGCTATCCCAGGATCCCCTGCCACCACAGCCCCCATGTCTACAGCATTTCCTGCGCTTGAGTGTCTGAGCGAGGGACCAAACAGCTTCCGTCTCTTTGTGCATTAATATTTTGTTTGCTTGGGCAAAATCACTATTGCTATTGAGTATACTTATGGTTAGTGATCTGAACAGAACTCTAACCACAAGTATGAAATTTTTGCTTGCAAGTCATTCTATATGTTGCCTCAAATAATATGAATTGCTTACTACTTATTTTTAAGCAATCAAACCTACGATTTCCATCTTGTTGATCATAAAACAGGCAGAAATTCCTAGATTCAAGCTATATCAAGTGTTGGTTGGTTGTTTTTTTTAACATCATGCAAGCTTCTCTGACTATTCCCATAGCGAGTAACCAGTTGAAATACTATAAAATATCAATTTAAAAATATACACAAATTTGCTTTAGATAAGAACTCTAAAATGGATTCAAGGTTGACTGTTAAAAAAAAATTGATAGTGTAATTTTATTTCCTAACTTAAACCAAAACTATTTAACCAAATATGTTTAAGAGATAATGGACTCGGTTAAGAAGATCATAGTAGTGGATTTTCATGTGATATTAAGAAGCTAAATCAAGAGAGCATGATATGATCAGCTATGCATTACTTAAAACCTAGTTGCAGTATAAATAAGTGTTTTGGTTAAAACTTTGGCATTACTTAAATTTGATCCTTACACCATTACATTTAGCTGAAATATAACTCTAAGTATAAACTCTTTAAGGAAGAACCTGACCATTTGACAGCTGGGCTAAAATTAGCAGACCGATTAGATAACATCATAATAAGTTTGTATTAACTGACAGACAACTGAGCCGATTTTTTTGACATATACAAAGATGCTGATATTTATACTTGGAATAACGCACCAATTCGACCCCCATATTTACATGTACGTTATTTGATCATGCCAACACAAAAAATATAAATTCAAATAAATGCCAGATTTTCCCATTTGTTGTATTAATATTAATTTCTTGCTCTGCACTTACATAATAATAATGAATAATTGAATAATAATTACAATAATAATTGAATCCTGAATAATTATTATTGATTTATTACCACTGAGAGTTGTCCACATTTTTTTCAACTCTACTTCTATTTACAAATTAAAAGCAGCTTATTAAATTAATAAATAGGAGGTGTCATATTAAGCACCTTCACAAACAAACTAAATCGAGTCAAAATACTTTTTAAAAAATGCACCCATGCAGTAATGGTAGGAATGTGTCAACTAGCAGAGATTATGAGATATTTTTGCAGCAAAATTTGTGAAAAAAAAAGATTGAAAATAAGACAAAAAAATATATAATTGAGAATGAATGGTTTTAACTAAATTGAATAGTACAAACTGACTAGTGCATCTAGTGCAAACTTTACGTCCCAAATACGAATGGCTGGTGCAACCCTACCCAGAGTTTCATATTGGGTCAGTAAGTAACCATCCAGAGCACCTTTCCAACCCACTTATCAACGCCTTAGCAACCAGCATAGCAACTGGATAGCATCTTAGCAACTGCATAACAGTGCCCTGACAACCACCCACACATGCTAGATTTATGGTGGCGACTTTTGCATGGGCGAGCATCACACATATTTTCATCAGAAAATGTTATAATGACCTCTCACATCAGTCCGTCTCTAATCAAGCTTTAGAACGTCAATTATTTGTGGTTGTAATTCTAATTCAGTCATATTTGTGCCTCTCGTTCTCTCTTTTTCTGCCGTCCCCCCTCACTGTCTGTCTCAAGTGGCCTTCACCCACCAGAGAGGCTCAGCTGTTTTGGTGTAAAATGTCCCCTTAGGCACAAATCAGCAGACTTGTCTTTAACATGGACAGTAGACTCAAGTCTCGCCAGATTGCCTCACCACTCTTATTAAACATTCGGAGAAATCCAGGATAAGTATTTTTTTAAAACACTGCAGACGCTCACAAACCCAGATTAGATGGACTGTTTTTACATATCCTGCAGCTAACAGGATGTACACTGAACCAGCATGTCCTGCCTGAATATAAAGAGCTTAACTGTCCAATGCTTTATCATTATAATTTCACATATTTAGTGCTGTTTGCTTGCTGTTTGTACTCAGGGTTAGGGGTTTGTTCAAATCTATAACCCTAAGTATTACATTTTGGCAAGCAACACAAATAGAAATGTAAGAAAACTGTGCAGCTTTTTTAGGAGAGGTGTGCTGTTATTGTTTTATATGATAAAACAGGTGAAAAAAACAACTTGCATTAAAGGAGAGACTTAATAAGTAACCACCTAGCAGCCATCCAGAACACCTTAGCAATCACATAACAAGGTCTATTTAATCACCCACCAGTGTTAATGTTAACAAAAATTATAAAAAATTATTTTCAGTAATTGAAAATAAATTACTTGATTGAAAATTGAAATAAAATAAAATATTTGAAATAATTTGACAAGCAGCTTTTTGACCAAATTTTGTTATATTTATTATATTTTTTCCAACTACCAATGCAGATCCTGTGGGCTTGATGAGCGCAACAATCGTATGGTTTTAGGAAACTTTTTCACTATACAAGAAGGCTATTGCCCCAAACAATGCCCTCTGAGAAAATGAAGGTCATTGCTAAACACTACACCACGCACAAATAGTTTTTTAGAAGAAAGCCTAAAGTATTTTGAATATACTGAAAGATTACAGGTCTATGGCTTCGTCAAGACCAGACTACAAAATCTCATAAAATAATTTCTATGTCTAGAAGGGTAAACAAAACACACAAACCTTTTCCTTATTCAGACAAGCCTGAGAACACAAGGTGAACGCAGGTTCAGCGGTTCCACTGACACAAATAAAATACCTTTCACATGCTGTTTACTTAAGCAGAGTTTGCTGTCTTGACTGTGGTAAGATAATTCTCTATTAAAGGCACATCAGATGCGATCAGGCTGTTGCAGTGCATGCTGAATGAGAGAGAGAGAGAGAGAGAGAGCATTCTGATGGAAGAACGGTAATGTTGTGAATCTGAATCTGCTAGTGATATCAGGTCAGCTTGATTGACAGTGGCGAGTGTAGTGTTCATTTAAAAGTGCAATTTGAAAAACTGAACCTAACTCCTTTGATTTAATTAGCAGTGTTGCTTGCTTTGAGTCCTGCGCCATGGGCTGGATTTTGTGCAGGTCTATCTATCTATCTATCTATCTATCTATCTATCTATCTGTCTGTCTGTCAACAGTATCTATCTATCTATCTATCTATCTATCTATCTATCTATCTATCTATCTATCTATCTATCTATCTATCTATCTATCTATCTATCTATCTATCTATCTGTCTGTCTGTCAACAGTATCTATCTATCTATCTATCTATCTATCTATCTATTCACAAGCCAACACCAAACAATGCTACTTGTCCGAATAACATCAGAGTCAAGCCAGCTGTCTAAAACCGATCTGATGGGGTTCTGAATAAAGGCTCGGGCAAAGCAAGTCACCTGTATGTATCTAATGTGTATCTAATTTATGCTGGCCAAACACGAAGCGTTATTAAAACAAGCCAGCACTTTCTCTTTCTCTGGCTCTCATATGTGGCCCAAACAGAGCCATCTGTGAGGCGGCAGATTGGCCGGAGAGCATGACTGAAACGCCTCATCATCAATTAGAGCTGCTGGGGTTGAGAGGACGACACATACAGCTCAGGTGACAAGCACTCGTGAGTCCAGCTGCTCTCCTCAGCTCATCTCTCGCATACCCTCATCGTTCTGTTTTCTAAATCATTCTATGGCAAGTGTTAAGCTTGCTAAAACACACAATATAATAACAGCTATGATGCAAAACACCTGTCCATGGTGCAGAGAATAACATTCTGTTATTATGTGCATTACAGGGAGAATATCCTCTTGCGGAAGGATACATAAAAAAAGTATAATGAAGCCTTTCATTCAAGCACTATAAAGGAAACAAGTATAGTAAATATATTACACATATTAATATAGAATAATGTATTACTTTTTTATTATTATATACTTGCAGCACAACTGTTTTCAACTTTGATAACAATAAGAAATATTTATTGAGCAGCAAATCAGAATATTAGAATGATTTCTGAAGGATCATGTGACACTGAAGCCTGGAGTAATGATGCTGAAAATTCATGGTTTTGCCATCACAGGAATAAATTACATTTAATAATATATTCAAATACAAAATAGTTATTTTATATTGTAATAATATTTCACAATATTACAGTATTTTTATTAAATAAATGCAGCATATTTTAGATTATTAGTGAGTATATGAGACTTATTTCAAAAACATTAAAAAAAAAAAACATTCTGGCCCCAAACTTTTGAATGATAGTGTACAGTATATATAGTGCCTTGCGAAAGTATTCATACCCCTTCATTTTCCTTTCACATTTCGTATGTTGCTGCCTTATGTTAAGGAAATTAAAAGGCTTTCAATTACTTTTTTCACATCAATCTACACTCCATTCACCTTAATGACAAAGAAAAAAAAAACTGATGTGACAACTTTGCAAATTTATTAAAAAGGAATTTTTTTTTTAAAGTACTTTGCATAAATAATTAAAGCACATTTACAGCCTCAAGTTTTTTGGGGTATGGCGCGACAAAGTTTGCACATTACCTCTCAAGCTCTGTCAGGTTGGATGAGGGCCGACAGACATTTTCAGGTTTCTCCAGAAATGTTTGATTTGGTTCAAACCCAGGCTCTGGCTGGGCCACTTAAGGACATTCACAGAGTTGTCCATAAGCAACTCTCTTAGCTATTGTCTTCCAGCTAAAGAAGTGGTCAAAAGCCCTCTAAAATCAGCCTGTTGACCAGCTATAACCTGGCTGGATGACCAGCTAACCAGCTTAGGCTGGTTTTAGCTGTTTTCCCCCCCAATAATACAGTTTTCAATTGCTTTGGTTTGCTTGCTTTGAGTCCTGCGCCATGGGCTGGATTTTGTGCAGGTAGGAGGCAGGTGTTAACTTGATTACTAGTCATTAATCAGGTTTTTATGAGGACATCACAACAGCAAACATGCTCTGATCCAGACACCTGTTTGTTATGACATGACCTGCACCATCAAAACTATCTATCTATGACCAGCTAACCAGCTTATGCTGGTTTTAGCTGTTTTTTCCCCCAATAATACAGTTTTTCTCAATTGCTTTGGCTCAATTCTCGAATGAAACTTTTTTTTCCCGAAACAATAAGTTCAGATCTCTGAACAATTAGCTTCTTGTTCACATCAGATTGGAATTTCTTATTGATTTGAGCAAATGCTTTGGCACATGTGTGCAAAGAGTAAGTACAATTGTCTGCAGTTTGCACAACAACTAATTGCATATGGCTTGTTGATCAAAACTGATGAGCCGATTCTCACTTAAACTGTCAAACTCTTCACATTTAACCAATCAAGTTTGGGAGCATATATATGTAGATTGCCCACAGCACAATCACTAAGAATGGAGAACTTCCACAACCCTGAACTGCAGCAACATGCTCGTGGAAGAGCAATTGGAAGACGTGTAAGAATACATGGTGGTGGTGTTAGAGGAAGACATAATAGAGAAAGAGGTGGAAATAGAAGAGTCAGAGTCTCTGATGAAATCAGAGCAACACTTGTGGATCATGTCATAAATCGTGGTTTTACAATGGAAGAGGCTGGTCGAAGAGTACAGCCTAATGTAAACGGGTCCACAGTGTTATCAATTGTGCAAACCTTTCGTAGGGAAAACAGGTAAATATGTATTTATTTATTTTTGTTTTACAGTATGTAAAGCATTTTTATAAACCACAATATTGTAAAGGTAAATGCAAGTCTATTTGTACATTCTATAGAACCGCACAACAACCTCGCGCTG
>NW_015506288.1:181505-183447 GCF_001515645.1 Sinocyclocheilus grahami
TGAGTTTTACTGTACTTCTAAGATGCCTGTATTACTTGAAGTTTTAGAAACCCATAAGAAGAGAAAACATTTACTGAACTCTAGAATAAAAAATTACTTTATTTTGTTTCTGTGTTTCTTCGTAGAGAATCATGGAGTTAGAAGGACATGAAACAACCCACATTCTTGTTTTTGTGGAAGAGGCCGGGTTCAATCTGTCCAAAGGCCGGAGACGTGGGCACAATCTCATTGGACACTGAGCCACAACTGACACACCAGGCCAACGTGGGGCCAATATTACAATGTGTGCTGCCATTTCAGAGAATGGTGTGAGCACACATATTCCACACATTGGGCCCTATAATACCCAACTTCTCCTGGCCTTCCTAAACACACTTTACAGAGACCTGATTCCAGAACAAGAAAGAGGTTTAGTTAGACCACATTTGCCTAATTATGTTGTTGTCTGGGATAATGTCAGCTTCCACCGAAACAAAATTGTTAGGGACTGGTTTGCTGCACATGAAAGGATAACAGTGGAGTTCCTTCCACCATACTCTCCATTCCTAAATCCAATAGAAGAGTTTTTTTTCAGAATGGAGGTGGAAAGTATATGATCATAGACCACAAGATCAGAAGTCTCTGTTGGATGCCATGAATGCTGCATGTGAGGACATCACAGCTGATCATTGCAGGGGAAGGGTGCGGCATTCAAACTTTACAGAGACCTGATTCCAGAACAAGAAAGAGGTTTAGTTAGACCACATTTGCCTAATTATGTTGTTGTCTGGGATAATGTCAGCTTCCACCGAACCAACATTGTTAGTGACTGGTTTGCTGCACATGAAAGGATAACAGTGGAGTTCCTTCCACCATACTCTCCATTCCTAAATCCAATAGAAGAGTTTTTTTCAGAATGGAGGTGGAAAGCATATGATCATAGACCACAAGATCAGAAGTCTCTGTTGGATGCCATGAATGCTGCATATGAGGACATCACAGCCGATCATTGCAGGGGAAGGGTGCGGCATTCAAGGAGATTTTTTTCCCCGGTGCATGGCAATGGAAAACATCAGATGTGATGTTGACGAAAATCTTTGGCTTGACCAACAAGAGCGACAGGATGTCCACCAAGAATAATTTTTGAAGTATTCAAAATAAGTATTTTTGTGTATTTGTGGTAACATAAGAATTATGAAATGTACAGTAATTGGACAAGCAAGATTTCACTTATATGTACTGCATAAATACAAATGTTCATATACTTTTTTTCCCTATGTACTATTGAGTCTTCTCAACAAATATCAGATTTTTTTTTATAAAACCTTCATTTCCATGGTTGACTGTCATGGTGAAAAAAACAACTAAACATTTTGACCAGTGTGGCTCACACGATGACAAAAATACTTTATATTTTGGTGGCCTTGGCCAAATTACTGACACGATATCTAGGTTTTGAAGCATGAATGAAATGTTTTGGGTGAGTAACTACATTTTGCAGACATGCAATAAAGTTCTGAAGTTCCAGCAAACAGTTGTGACATTTGCACTCACAGTTAGGGCTGGGTATCGAGTTCGATACTTTTTAGGCACCGACCGAATTGCCTCGATACCATCGAGTATCGAAAAACGTCTTGTCGTTCGGTACCAAATTTCGATACCTAAGGGGTTAATCTCATCAGCGTCAGTGAGCCAATAAGCCTGCAGCACTTGCCGGTGTGTTCGACTAGAAGAGGTGCGGTGCAGATCGATCATCCGCCAGAGCGATTCGAAAGCGCACGGAGCAGTCTGCTCTCTTTAGCTCTCGTGGTACTGTAATACCACCAGTATAGAGTAGCGTGGGAGCTGTGTGGAGTTCCGATCATATGCAGATGTCCGTTCATACTAACGTTACACGACCGAAAGCGCGTGTTATGTGACCATTCATGCAAACTGTAGCATCATGCTACATAAGACAATAAAT
>NW_015506288.1:186526-205178 GCF_001515645.1 Sinocyclocheilus grahami
GCAGACAGCGCTGGAAGCTGCTAATGCTCATCAGTAAATCAGTGGAAAATAAATAGAAATCATGATTCTGTCTGAGCTATGCGTTTTAAAACGAACACTAACTAGTGTAAATGTAGCTTAACATATGTCTAAACTGAAGACTATTTGAGCTTTATTAAAACTATTTTGCACTGATTTATTGTGTTGGTTACATTTTGTTCCTTTGTGCAGTGGCTCAGGAGATGAATCTTTGAGTTTGTATAAACATCAACAAGCTGAAAAATAAAACCAAAATTTTTTTTTTAGATAATGTAATCTTGTTAAAATTGATTTCATAAAATTGGTATCGAAAAAAGTATCGTTCAGGAACCGGTATCGAAGTCAAGGTATCGGTATCGATATCGAAAAATTTTGAACGATACCCAGCCCTACTCACAGTTTAGAGAATGTTAAGATTGTTTCAAAAAATGTGCCAAAGCAATTGAGAAAAACTGTAATAATAAATACTATAATTAAATATGACTATTATTTATATAAAATAGTATTTATTGAATAATAATATTTAATAAACAACAACAACAATAGCCATCTTAAAATTCAGTCAAAATTACAAAGGCGGCTCTCTGACATACAGCATTAAAGTTACATAAGATATAATGATATGAGACTTTGCCCTCAGCCAAAACTATTTGCTCTGGAACAAATAATAGATTAATGAGACCAAACACTGGCCATTAGATTTACCCAAATCAAATGATATCTCATGTTTAACCACTATAGAGACATCAGAGCCAGTGGCAAATTCCAGAAGATCTGGCCAAGGTGAGGCTGCTCTCGGCAGGTTAATGAGTACTGAACGGGTGCTGACGCTATGAAGCTCACATCTCCGTTAAACATCGAAGCAAATTTTCAAATAGACACTATCTTTATTAACAAACCATATATTTGAAGTCTCAACAAGTACATTCTCGCCTAAAAAACAATATATATATATATATATATATATATATAGCATAACACCAGCATTGAATATTGAATACATATATTCAATGCCGGTAGTGTTATACAATGTTATAACTCTTAAAAATATATATTTTATTTTAAAGTTTATTTGAATAGGGACAATACAATAAAGTCAAAGACTGGAGAAAATGCACTTCACATAGAGATTATAGCTGACGCTAATTCGCATCTCTTGTCCCTAGAAAGGCTTTTCTAAAAAAACAATACAAATATAAATAACCAAAATAATTATAATAAAATAACTATCTGTAGCCTACCAAAACAATTTTAACTAATGTAACAAATCCTTCATACAATATCCTCATAAATTACAAACAGAATACAGAACCACATGCCCATGTTTTATAGACTTACAAAGCATACCAAAAAAATTTAATTATGCATACAGGTCTGGTTTATTTTGAGCCAATGCTTAACCGTCCATGTAAAAGGCTTTATAACATGCATCACTTTGAACTCATTTGGCAGCATATTCCAAAGTTGGGATCCCTTTACAGAAAATGCTATTTGCCCTTGTGATGTTCTACAAAACCCAATCCTACAATTTCCAACCTCTGTGCTCCTAGTAGTTCGGCCAGTATCATAGTGTCTCTTTACCAAATTACATAAAACAGAAGGTGCCTTATTACGCAAGCATTTAAAAATATATTTCATGTATGTGTAACGGAAGAGGTCTGACGCAACAGGTTAGTATAACAATCAAGTTTATTTTGGTCACAGAGAGTACGGGTGTAGGATCTAGGTGATGACACGGTGAGTGTATAGTCCGTAGAACAGATTAAAGGATATGACGAGTGGAATGATCAGAGTCCTTTCCTTTGCAGGAGCTGGAATGCACACGGGAAGGAGCACACACCTCAGCGATCCAGGAACAGGAGACACTTGGAGGTAAGTAATGCAGGAAGTATTCAAATGGAAGCAGTAGTAAAGTCAGAGTCCTCTACGTGTGTACGAGATCGGACAATGAGGGTGTCTGAGGTGTGCTTTTATGCAGGCTGGTTGATAAGGTGCCCAGTACTCAGGTGAAGGTGGTTGCGGTGATTGGGAGGTGACTGAGTCTGGTCAATCTGTGACAGTACTCCCCCCTCGTCCCACGCCGTAACAATTCCACTGGGGAGGGGGGGTGGGCGCCCTGGAGGCTAGTACAGGACAGAGACCCGGGAAGCCTCCAGGGCGGAGCAGGTAGTCCGGGTTGCCATGGCGGATCAGGGGGCTCGGGAGGCCATGGCGGAACAGGGGACTTGGCCGGCTCGGTCACGGGCATATGGACCCCCCAAAAAATTATCTTGGGGAAATCTAGGAATCCTGGGGGTCGGTCTGGAGGAGCGGGCACTTGAGGGTTGGACAGGACCAGCGAAGGCGACGAAAGAGAGCTGGACGGGACCAACGGAGGCGAAGGAGGCTCAGAGAAGCGTGTTTGCACAGTTTCTGGGGTGAGGATGGGTGCTGAGAACCCCGGGGCCAGCGCCATGTCCATTATCGCCGATTGACATGCTGGAGCATGCTCTGGGGCCGGAGCCGACACTGGAGCGAGCTCTGGGGCCGGAGCCGACACTGGGCTATACTCCGGGACAGGGGCCCTTCCTGGGCTTAACTGGGGATAGGGAGCCCCTCCTGGGCGGCACTGGGGATCTGCCGGCTGCCTTGGGTGAGCCACGGACGGCGGCGGACTGGTTCTGGCTCGGGACCGGACACCGGAATACACCTTCTCTCCAACACAGTCCAGTGGTGTCTGGGAGGTCCAAGGGGCGATGGGAGTTGGCCCCAAGCCAGAACAGATGGTTGAAGGTGGCATCATCCATCGCCGTCACCGCTGCGAGCTTGCAAAACTCCCCGGCGTACTCGTAGAAGGGGAGATCCCGGCGAGCGAGGACGGAGAAACACGCAGCAGATTGCATGCCGTGGGGAGAACTCATCTGTGCCGTCATTGTGGGTCCGATCTTCTGTAACGGAAGAGGTCTGACACAACAGGTTAGTATAACAATCAAGTTTATTTTGGTCACAGAGAGTACGGGTGTAGGATCCAGGTGATGACACGGTGAGTGTATAGTCCGTAGAACAAATTAAAGGATATGACGAGTGGAATGATCAGAGTCCTATCCTTTGCAGGAGCTGGAATGCACACGGGAAGAGCACACACCTCAGCGATCCAGGAACTAGGAGGAACAGGAGACACTTGGAGAACAGGAGACACTAGGAGGAACACAGGAGGTAAGTAATGCCGGAAGTATTCAAATGGAAGCAGTAGTAAAGTCAGAGAGTCCTCTACGTGTGTACGAGATCGGACAATGAGGGTGTCTGAGGTGTGTGCTTTTATGCAGGCTGGTTGATGAGGTGCTTGATTGGTGACAGGTGCAGGTGCTCAGTATTCAGGTGAAGGTGGTTTGCGGTGATTGGGAGGTGACTGAGTCTGGTCGATCTGTGACAGTATGATACATTTTTAAAATTCATAAAATTAAGCATATGACATTTCTTTAAAATATGACAGTGATGCAATTGATTTGGCTTTTTATCCATTATTTTTAAAGCACAGCATCTCAATATTTCTAATTAAAGAGTCAGTAGTTTGAGACCACACTGTGATACAATATGAGATACGGGACAAAATCATTGTATGCAGGAACAGATGAGCTGCCTCAGACGTAATGCAATGCCTAATAAGTTTAAAACAATTTAAGTTCATCTTAACTATTTTTGAAAGTTTTTTTATATGTTTGTCAAATTTAAGTTGTGAATCCAGAACTACTCCTAAAAGACTAACTTCATTTACCTCCTCTATTTCTTCATTTTCTGTTTTCTTTCTATTAAAAAAACACATAAAAACAGGTTTCTTAATATTTAATGTAAGATTATTTTCCTGTAGCCATCTGGATATCTTTTCCATTTGCTCATTTAAAAGTGCAGCAACTTTAGCTGATGACTTAGCAGATGTGTATATTACTGTATCATCAGCATAGAGTTGACACTCAACATCTGGACAACTACATGGCAAATCATTTATAAACAAACTAAAAAGCAATGGACCTAAAATTGAGCCTTGAGGTAATCCCATTTTATTCCTAGAAAACAATGATTTTGTATCCTCGATTTTTACACACTGCTCCCTTTGCTTTAGATATGAGGTAAACCACTCAATTGATTGTTTAGAACTATGTGTACTTAATTTAGATAACAAAATAGCATGGTTAACTGTGTCAAAACCTTTTTTTAGACCAATAAACACAGCACCCATTAGATGCCCCTGATCCAAAGAAGACCGAGCCTTTTCTAAAAAATAACAAACAGCCGTTTCTGTATGATGAAGGAGATTATTACTTTCTAAATAATTTATAAATTTTTCAGCCCCAACTTTCTCTTAAGACTTAACATAACCGGTAAAATTGATATTGGACGATAATTTTAAATCATGTTTCATCAAAATCATGAAATAATCAGGTTCTGAATTTTTTCATGAAAAATAGAAAGTATACTTGCTGATGCATTCGGTGTCACTACCTGTCAGCAACACCGTAAAAATTTGTGGTGTAATAATTTTAAAAATAATTTTCTTTTTAAATAGCCTATAATCACCCTCGCTAAATCATCTGGCTCATCTGATGTATATCATTCTCTCATTTTCTTTCTTTTTCATCTGTTCCTCTGTTTACCTTTATCTATCTAATTTTCTGTCTTCTTCCCTCCTTCTGTTTGAACATGTGGAGGGATTAATATCTGAGCTGAGGTGTTTTGGAGTTTATTTGAGTAAACCGAGTCCGCTTCTGAACGACAGCACCGGAAGAAAACAGATCATGAGACTGATTAGATCAGCGCAGTTAGCCTGGCTGGTCATATTGCTGTTATTGTTTTGCAGGAAAAACATCATCACACAGTCATCTCTGCATCACGCCGAGCAAAAGCCAAATCAACATTTTAATAGTGACAACTGATGAGTCTATACTCTCAAATCTAGATTTGATTAAAAAAGAGGGAGGATATTAAAAAAAAGAACAAAAATAAGCATGATGTTTGTGGCATTTTGAAAAGTCTTTAAAGGGATAGTTCACTCAAAAATGAAGATTCTGTCATTTACTCACCCTCATGTCATTATAAACCTGCATGACTTTCTATATTCTGTGAAACACAGAAGGGGCAATTGTTATTGTTCAAATTGCTCTTTGCCATACATTCAAAATTATTATGAACTGAATCTTCCAAACTTAAAAAAGCACAATAAAATCATTATAAAAGTGTTCCATGTGCTATATTTCAAGTCTTCTGGAGTAAAATTATAGGTGTGTGTGATGAACAGACTAAAGATGTGGTCACGTGTGAAATTAAGGCGAAATTTTGCAGACGTGTCAATAGTGTATGAAGTATGAAGCACTGCTAACAGAGAAGTCACTTTCAAACCAATTCGCGTGACCAGCTTGAACATGAGTAGCTTACTTGATTTGTCCAATTTGTGAAAAAAAATCTTTGTGTGAATTAAATTAACTGTTTCATTGAAAATATCTAATTCAAATGAATCAGTGATTTGAATCTAAGTACTGGATCAGCTCAATTTGTGAACACATTATCTTGTGTATAGAATCAACTGATTAACTGAAAAGATCAAGCTCTAAAGAATCTGTGAGTTAAACCCAAGTCAATTAATCAAATTTGTGAAAATCGTTTTGTAAACTGAATCAACTAATTAATTAAAAAGATTCATTTCAAAAGAATCAGTAAGCTCACCCGGAGTACTGAACCCATCCAATTAGTGAACAAATCATTTTGTGAATCAAATCAACTAATTTATTCATAAGATTAAACTCGAAATAATTAGTGAGTTGAAACTGAGAATTGAATCCATCCATTTTGTGAACAAATTGTTTAGCGAATCAAATGAGCTGATTGCACTGAAAAGATCCAGCTCAAAAGAATGCTTTGTTCACAAATTGGTCATTACAGCTTCTCTAATGATATCAAGATTTTCAGTGAATAACAACTGAACTTTCAGTCTGTTTCCCACACAAAGTTATTATATGGCTTCAGAAGACTTAGACTATACTGCATGGGTCATTTTAACACTTTTACAATGGTGCTTTTGCATCCTTTATGAAGCTTGAAACTTTCAGTGTCTGTCCCTGTAATTGAATGGGGAAAAAAGCATGAAAACACATTTCCTTTTGTGTTCTGTGGAAGGAAAAAAGTAATACAGGTTTAGAACAACACGAGGCTGAGTAAATAACGACAACATTTTCATTTTTAGGTGAACTATTCCTTTAACACAAACCTTTGACATCAGCCAGCAATTTAATATGATACAGTTATAATTCCGCCGACTGACTAACCCCTTATAAAGTCTTATTTCTGGTCAAGGAAAGTTTATTCAGCATTGGCTTTCATTTAGTGTCATATTGCAGCTTGTATGTCTCTCTGACATGCTGTGCCTGGTTCACCACCAGAAGTGTCTTTTCATCCTTCAGTGCCTTCCAATTAAGTAAACACACGCCGTGATTGGGCTGGCTGAGAAGAGCTGAGTGATAGAAAGTTTGTTGGTATGCGGCGCTTCTAGCCGTGGCAACATCCCAATTTGCATATTATTCATCCTAAATAGTGTGTGATATTAGGATTAGTGTCTCAAATCATAGAATGATGAAAATAGCACCAAAGGAGCCAAAGATATACAATTTCCAATGGATTTGTAAAGTGTGCATCCATGCATGATTTTGGCTAATATTGGCCACAAATTCTTACGCTACAGAAGTTTGTGACAGTTTTCTGCCAACTTTTTTAGCTGTACAACAACGATGAGTAATAAGAGCTCAACACTGCCATACCAGTTTTTTTTAATGTATGAAACTAAAATTTGCAGTTTCACTATAAAGTATATACTTTAATATGTAGCAATTAACTTATTAACTTATGTTATTAACTAAAATGATAAACTAAAACCATGAAAAAAATTAAAATTTTAATTTCTACTAGTTGCCAAGGCAAGATTACTATAGTCAACTAAAACATCTCTTGGTTTAATTTAGTTTAACTTGATGTACATACATACATACATACATACTGTACATACATAAAATGATTGACAATATTAATAAACTGTAATAGTATCTCAATTATGCTACAATAACACTGTTCCATGGCAACATTTCTCATTTTCATTTAGTTTAACTTGATGTACTAAAATAACTAAAACTGAAATAAAATGTAATGTAAATCATACAGACATTTAAATAATACAAATTACAAAACACAACAAAATTATTCATTCAAAATATTAATAAAAACTTTAATTGTATGTCGATTATAGTAAAATAACACTAGTATAATATAAAAATGTGGTTGAAGTTGTAAATAAAACAATTGGAGTATGTTTTACAAGAAAACACAATTTCAGTTTTTTTTTTTTACTTCGAAATGTCGTTTAATTTAATGTGTTATTTGTAATTTACTTGTATTTTTAATTTCTACTAGTTGCCAAGGCAAGATTACTATAGTCAACTAAAACATCTCTTGGTTTAATTTAGTTTAACTTGATGTACATACATACATACTGTACATACATAAAATGATTGACAATATTAATAAACTGTAATAGTATCTCAATTATGCTACAATAACACTGTTCCATGGCAACATTTCTCATTTTCATTTAGTTTAACTTGATGTACTAAAATAACTAAAACTGAAATAAAATGTAATGTAAATCATACAGACATTTAAATAATACAAATTACAAAACACAACAAAATTATTCATTCAAAATATTAATAAAAACTTTAATTGTATGTCGATTATAGTAAAATAACACTAGTATAATATAAAAATGTGGTTGAAGTTGTAAATAAAACAATTGGAGTATGTTTTACAAGAAAACACAATTTCAGTTTTTTTTTTTTACTTCGAAATGTCGTTTAATTTAATGTGTTATTTGTAATTTACTTGTAATTAACTGTGAAATTAACTAATTCTGAGTGAAAACTATTTCAAAGTAAATCCTGCACCACTTTTTTTTTTTTCTCAGTGATGCGAACTTGTGAAGTTTTGTGTATTATAAGAATACTTGTTTTGTAGCATTGCATAATGTTGCTCTCGCGAAGCATTGATGAGTTCTACACCATGAGCAATGCATCAAGACATGAATGCTAATAATAATTGTGATGTTGCTCGTTGTGTAGACAGCTGATGGTGTTTGTCATGACATGCCACATCATTTGCTTCCAGTTTAGATGGAGTATTAGCACTTTAGCACTCTGATAATGAGTGTTTGGTGCTCTATAGGCTGAACGACGCAAGTTGCGTTTCGCAGAAAATGCACCGTTCACTCAAAGCAAATGCTGAGCAAAAGGAAGGTAAAGGAATTAGCAAGGTACACATTCTTGGCCCAAAACTGAAATCGATAGAGCAGAGAAGAATGTGAAAGTGTTTGTCTATGTGCATGTGTGTTGGCTTTCCATGCATTAGTGTATCAGCTCCCACAGGGAAAGAAAATGCACTCATACTCTTGATTTCTCCATGCACAGGCCCTGAGCGCGACAATACAGGCTTGCAAATACAGATATTAATTACTCCAGCACTTCACCTGCTTGGTCCAAGCAGAAATAATCACCCCTATTGCCGACATCACTTTCTCCGTAGCCATCAGGATCCGATGCAATCATAAGACAATCATAAGGTCCTATCCCAGCCATGCTAGAGGGAATAGCCACACATGACAGCCATTGGTACATTTGAGGTTTTCAATTTATCGCATTCAACAACAGCGATAACTCAGATAGGATTGTGAGTGAATTGTATTTTTCTCTAAAAAAAATTTCAAACCTGATAGCTGTACGACTTCAGCGAACATAAATTGAATTATATCATGACAAAGAGCAATGAAACCTCTCCTAGCTCATTAAAAAGCAAATTGCATTGGGATTATCTTGTGACATTTGTAAAAACTCTTGCTGACTTAATCTCTTGTTGTCTTGTAGTGGGATCTGACATTTTCTATACGCAGTATGACGTGAAATTAACAGTGTTGAAGTGATTCTGATTCTGATGCACTGAATTGAATACCACCAAAACAATTCAAACAAGATAAACCATTACCACAAAATATTTGTTCAAACTTTAGAGCAGCACAAATTCACACACTATTACTCTAGATGGCTATATTAAAATAATAGTTCAGGCAAATTGATTTAATCACCCTCATGTTGTTTCAAACCCACACAAATTGCTTTCTTCCATGGAACACAAAACGAGAAATTCTGAAGAATGTTCACACTGCTCTCATCCACACAATGACAGCATACGGGTCTCCAAAAAGGACAAAAAAGATAAATTGGTTTTCAGCCATTTGAGAATATTCAATATATATCATAACATTGAAGATTTTTTTTTCAATCCAAGGATTTTTCAGTCAGCACTCTTAACCAATCAGATTTAAAAAAAAATGCAATGAATAAAGCACAGTACAAAATTATAATATTAAGTTTATAAAGTAAAAGTGATATCAAGTTTACCTTAAAAGGCATGTTTTCTAAAAAAAAAAGTTTATTCACTAAAAGAACAAAAAGAATACATAATAAAAAATAATATTGTGATGTTGTCTTATAGTGGAATATGACATTTTCTACTCAATATGACGTGGAATAAACAATGTTGTTGAAGTGACTTAAAATAATGTAGCTTAATATAAGGTAATTAATCTATTTCTAAATTAAGATAATTCACTTACCAAAATACTATTGTGATAACATAAATGCAATGAATAAAGCACAGTACAAAATTATAATATTAAGTTTATAAAGTAAAAGTGATATCAAGTTTACCTTAAAAGGCATGTTTTCTAAAAAAAAAATGTTTATTCACTAAAAGAACAAAAAGAATACATAATAAAAAATAATATTGTGATGTTGTCTTATAGTGGAATATGACATTTTCTACTCAATATGACGTGGAATAAACAATGTTGTTGAAGTGACTTAAAATAATGTAGCTTAATATAAGGTAATTAATCTATTTCTAAATTAAGATAATTCACTTACCAAAATACTATTGTGATAACATAAATTTTAACAAAAACTTTATATTTTGCCAACAAAATCCTGAGAAATATATTGTTCGCCCATATGTTTATGCTAATTAGAGTATCACCATTCCTCTCACACTGCGTGTGTCAAAATAAAAAGTATGAAAAATAAATCGAGTTAAGTCTCACACACTTTGTGTAAGCAGCACTGTTTGTAAGATGTATGAAGTAGCCGCTTATATCAGCCACTTGACTGTTCCATGAGTGCTGCCTTCGAATGTAGCTGAATATGTAGCCAGTAGACAGTGAGGCAGCACACTGTGTTTTGGAACAAATCTTATATATTACTAATACGCTGTGGAAGATTCCGGGAAACCTTGAAATTGCCTTTATGGGACAGAGTTAAAGTGTCATATGGAGTGAGGCACACAGAGCGAGACAACATCGATATTTTGTGACAGTTTCATATCACAGTTTTCCTTTGTTGTTATTTTTTACTTGTCGTAGCTATTGTATTTCAGTTGTGTGCCACATGGGGCTTGAACATATTTTGTACAACAGAATCAGAGGATTGTGCACAGCAAAATCCGACAGTAGTAAACTAACATGTGACCTCAGGCTGTATCTATACATTACAGCTGTTGCTGAGGACAGAATAGCGTTTAGATGAACAAATGGGACAGTGTTGCCACCATGGTTGTCGCTGTTTGAGCAGGGTCAGAGGTCCTGACTGAGATTATCGGTCTTTGATGGTATATTTTGTAAAGGGATTTTCCAGGGGAACGTGTGCATGTTGGATCTAACCTACTTTATTAAGATCTTCCTATCTCAGTAAAGCTCTTGTAGCTGTAGCTCCTGCAGCCAGACCAGCAAATGAACACACACTCACATGCACGTACAGCGGTCCTTGGCTAAGTGCAATATTACAACTCTTCCCTAACTGCCTGCTTTGCTGCTCTGCTGTGATGTTACCGTTGGGGCCCATTGCTGCGTGATCAAAGCAAGGTTTTTGACAGCCTCCTCGTCATGTTAGTGCACACCCATGGAGTGCAACAGAGAGCAAAGCATGAAAATTTTGCATCAACTAAACGAGCTACTTGCACTATTCGGTCTCAGCAGGTCCCTCGGTGATCACCACAAGTCCATTTGAGACCAGCGTTTCTTAATTGTCCAAGCACTCTTCCATTTGCTGTGTTTGCCTCTATGCATCAGATCAACACATTTGCATGGGCTTCCGTGCCCTCGTTGGTCTATGGAAACCATTACACTCTGTCCTAAGCAACAGCTGCAGTGCATTTGTTATTCAAGGCCATCGACACTTTGATGATGTGGCTTCACTTGACTGATTGAGGCCAACTGTTTGCTTTGCTTTGGCTTTTCTTTTCATTTATGAATATATTATTGTCATTAACTTCTCTTTAATGAGTTTTAATGGCATTTTGTCTTTCAAAGGTCTTTTTGATGATGAAGATGGATGAGGAGGAAAAGGCTGTTTGTGTGTGTGTGTGTGTGTGTGTGTTTGTTTGCAATCCTATAGTATCATGTGATTATTGGCTAGAGAATACAATTTTTATAATATTTTTTTTCCTCACCAGCCAAAACCATAAGTCTAATATATTTTAGATATACATATTGCTCAAAAGTTTGTAGCCAGTAAGATTTTATTTTTTACATTTTTTGTTGTTGTTCTTATTTATTTATTTATATTTTGTTTAATGAATTAATACTTTTATTTAGCACACATACATTAAATTGATCAAAAGTGACAGTAAAGACATCTATAATGTTTCAAAAGATTTCTATTTTAAATAAATGTAGAAAAAAAAGAAAGAAAATGTAGCATGTTTTCCAAAAAAATATTAAGCAACACATCTGTTTTCAACATTGATAATAAGAAATGTTTATTGAGCAGCAAATCAGCATATTAGACTGATTTCTGAAGGATCATGTGACATAGAAGACTGGAAAATTCAGCTTTGCCATTACATGAATAAATATATTTTAAAGTGCATTAAAATATAAAACAGTTATTTAAATTGTGATAATTTTTTCATAATATTACTATGCAGCCTTGGTGCATAAGAGACTTCTTTCAAAAACATTTTTAAAAAATTGTGTTAAATCGAAACTTTTGAATGGTATATTTCATTTTTTATATATGCATTATTAAAGGAGGATAAATACATATCCAGAAAATACAGACTTGGCAACAAAAGAAACCATCCAAAACACTCTAGCAATGCACTAGAAACTACACCGAAGACCCTGGCAACCACACAGCAACATGTTAACAACAAAACCCACACGTAAAAACCTAAACGTACCTACTATGGAATATCAACACTACTCTTTTCTGCTATAAAAGCATTGTAATTTCTTCAGGAGGTGCAAATATAGTCGTGTATTTGTTATATGTGCGTTTACTTCCACTATTCTTGGTGGTAAAATGAATTACAGTTTATCTAGGGAATGACAGTTGGGCCATATAGTTTCATCAGCATTTATGTCACCTTCATGTCATATACGATATTTGTTTATGACTGCCCTCAAAGCACGTTTTTTGGAGGAGCAGCGCCATCGTCTCTGTCAGGATGGTGCATAAATAAATAAATAAGCCCCCAGCTGTATGCAGAGCGGTGAGCAATCAGCCAGCTTCAAAAGCGCTAATAATGAAAGTGGTGTCCCACGCCTTTTGCCTATTAATGGAATCTCTTCACCCCCAAGGCCGGCTCAATAGTGTGCGCACACACACACACACAGTACGCCCCGTCATTAGCCTCTATGGCCTAAGATAAACAGCACGCTTCGCCTCGGCCCATTACTCCCTGTCTAGTGTGGCGTCAGGCCCTAATGAACTCTGTCTCATGGGCCCCCTGATGCACATACAGCCAAGAAAGGTTATGAGCCCACCCAGCCAAAATTGGCCTTATGAAGGGACGTAATTACAGTGTCCCCGTAAAGCACTACTGCTCCATCAATACTGCATGAGCTCCACCGTGGGGGAAGGTACGGGCCCCGTGACAGAGATGATATGGGCCCTGAGGCAGAGAGAACTACCGCCCCCATCGTTGAAGAAGGTATGATACCAAACGAGGGCATGGTAGTGCAACTCATATAGTGTATGAAACATTGGTTTTGACAGCTACCTGGAGAGCTTCCTGCGGTCCAGACAGGTGGAGGAGGATGTCGATGTCTAGCTGATTGGGTGAGAGACGATCCCTGATGAACTATCTCAGGATGGGTCTAATTACTGCAATTGAGTACAGCGACGTCTTCCTAGAGTGATTCCTGGTGAGCGGCATGGCTGAGCTATATGATTTAGCTAATTTCTTCCTTTGTCTGCATTAAAATGAGCAGTATAGGCCACATGCTCTGGAATGATGGCGGTCTAGCAGTTAGGGTTCTGACACAGACGCTGCAGGCTAGAAGAACACTGAGGGGCTGCTATGAACCATTTCCTGCCCAATCGCTGTTTTGCCCATCGGTAGGGCACTTAGTGTTGATTATCTCAGTAGGTTACATCTGCAATTGCACTGCAAACTCTTGTTAATTGACAGATAAAATGTTCAATGGAATGTTACAAGTTAAATCAAACGTAGTTAAACTTGCATGGCTTTCATTCTTCTTTGGAACACAAATAAAGATATTTTGAAGAACAACCTTGGACAAACAACACTGGATGCCATTCTCTCAACATTGACCTCCAACCACCTGTCACTTTTGTCTATATTCATCTGCAATGACACTGTGAAAAATACTAAGAAACAAAACCACAGCGGATAACAGTAGCTATAATAAATGGCTTAACTATCAAAAAACTTGTCTGTTTCTATATGATGGTCAAAGTGGTAAAAGTCAAAGCTTTCAAATGTTGTATGTTATTTATCTTGATATCTACAATCTTTACCAAACTAGTATGTCATAATTTTGTTACATCCACAGAAGTGATGTCTGTGTCATAAAAGGCTTGCAACAATATGCTTAAAACTGGGTTAACATCTTTTTTTCGGGGCCACAAGGTTTTTTTATGCAGATATAGATATAATCAAATATAATTTTTACATTGAAAAAATACTGTTTTCAAACATATCTAACATTAATGCCATTTGTATAACATTTATGTCCAGTTGTATAAACTTGCATGCACTGCATTTCAGTGACTGACGGAAAACAATTAACATTTTTGAACAGTGATTGTTTGTGCAATCAAGGTTTTTAACCTTTTAAAAATTAAAACATGACCATTTTGAAACCTAACTAACTGGGATTAATTACTGAGAGTAAAGCTTTAAAACAGTGAAACATAGAAGTAGACAATCTTTGCTTTAGGATTTATTTTTGGCCACTTGTGGATGATATTTATGGAGGTGGACTTAATAACAAAGCGCAACTTGAAAATCCATATGGATGCACTAAAAGAAAGTATTGTAACTTGATGACTCGTTCAAACAAAACCTTGCTATCAGCATAATCTGTAAACCACATGTACCCTATAAAAATATTCCCAGACTAATTTTAAGCTTTTAAAGGAACCAATATTGGTAGCTTTTGTTTTGAACCGCGCAAGCAGAAAGTTTATATGAGCGGCGGAATTACGACTCAGATGTCGTGATAAAAAGACAATTCCTCCAGATACTTGCACTGTCATCTACTACAGCTGCTATGATTTTCTGCCTGGTTAAATCTAGCTTTAAACCATATAATCACATGTGTACCGCAGTTTCAATCTACAAGAACAAAGAGTTCTGAATCCTCTATGAAAAAGCCATCTATCCTTCTCTCTCATTTCTGGAGGTCATGGATTCTGAGGCTCTTCACTGTCCCAAAAGGATTTCATCCATGTTCACCATCACAATTCTCCCTAATCTGACATCTTAATAGAATTCCATGGCTGAGACACTCTAGGAACAGAGGTTATCTGTTAACTGGAGGATATAAATAAAAGTATTATATATAAAAAAAATTATATATATATATATCAGCAAAAATATAATGCAAAATATAATGCAAAAATATTCAATTTAATTTAATATTAAATTAAATTAAAAACTACCAGGCATTATTACATACATTTTTAACAGATAATCACTTGATGTAATATTTAAAAAAATATCATGGAACTTTGATTCATACACTTTCATATTCTTGATTAAAAGCAGATAAATTATTAATCTGTAAAGCACTATGTAATGTATGATAATGACTTGAGATATAATTAATTGACTAGACCGCAGAAAGTAAAATAAAAGGTGACATAATATTTTTGCTATGCCATGACAAAAATTATGTGCCTATTAAAAAAACTAATTAAAATAATAATAATAATGTTTGTGTGCATATAATTAGCATGTGCTTAAAGATAAATAGAGTTACATTTGCAGCTGAGTTTGTATAAAGTCACATATCATATGACACATGGTATGCTGGGTTTCCCTCTAACAGCAGCATGATAGGTGGATAGACCAGATGTTATTATAACGTTCACTGAAAAGACCTCACATTGTGCTGTTACTGTCATCTTTTGCATGATTCTTGGAATGTGTTTGACTGAAGCCACATGAAGGTCAGGAGACTGAGATCAGACACAGAACATGTGAACACACTCCTTCAGTCAACAACAAACTGACAGCACTTGGGTGACTATTCTCACCCATCATTTATTTCATTGTATATTATATATACAATGAACTATCTGCAATTATATATTTATATATTCATATTCATATTCAATTATCAAAACATTATAACAAAAAAGTGGCAATACCTTTTGTTTAATATCTGTGTCTTGATAACAAGTACCTAGACCTCAATACAAATGTAATAGCACCATAGCCACTTGTGGACAAGTGTAGCTTTTGGATTCTCTGGCTTTGTTGACCTCAGACTGGACAAGTTATGATTTCCACCGAAGCCTGAGGGTAAAGACATTAAAAAAGTTATTTCACAGAATCATAGCACTGATGAAAACAGTACCTGAGATGGTCTGCAGGGGCATGTTGTGTATTGATTGGAGAAACCTGTTATCAGCAGCCTTGCATGAACTGAGGGAGCTGTGTGCTCACGATAAACGCTGTCCAGAGTCAGTGCAGATGTGTGTGCATGGCCTTAGCTGCTGGATAAATGGATGAACAGACAATCTTTCTCCTTTTAGCTGGAGTGTAGCCTTTGTCTGAAACCTCACTGTTCGGTCAGTCAGTGACTTAACAGATAGCATTTTTGTTTGAAGGACCATTTATTAATGATTTATAAACGTTTATAACCTGTGAAAGTGAACACCTGTGAACCATTTATTAATGAGTTATAAACGTTAATAACGTCTAAAAGTGAACCTTAATGTAAAGTGAACAGCTGTGAACCATTTATTAACGGGTTATAAAAGTTAATAACCTGTGAAAGTGAACCTTAATGTAAAGTGAACACACTAATCATTTATTTATTAATGCACACACTGAAGGGTATTTTTTTCCCAGGTGAAATGTATTTTATTGTTGATGCACTATATCAGTAAACACAACAACTTGAAACAACATTCCTGAGCATAACTGCACACGAAAAGTGGCTTATACAAATAAACTCACATTAAACAATTCAGAAAAACAATCAAGTTTTCCACCAAATTATAACTAAGCATCACATCTATATGACAAAAATATTTGATAAATGCTAGCTCAATAAAGGCACCTAAATATGTATATGTTGTCTAATGTAACAGTTTAGAAATAATCATTAAATCAATGAGCGAAAGCACCATTACAGAACATTATCATATTAATAAGCAATCAGTAATGATTTTTGATATCACGATAAAGCCCACTGTAACATGAGTGTTTGACTATCCACACTTTCAGTAACAGTTACCTGCGCGCGAGCAAACCATCCGCGGGAGCGCCGGCGCGGTTATTTATTTGTACAGTAACTACTAGTGCTGTGTTCAAAATATCGATATGACGATGTATCGTCACAGAGATTTGACGATGCGAGTATCGATACATCTGGCCCTGTATCGATATTGTGGCACGTGTGCAGCAGTGGACTGTGCTTAATTTGTTTACAATTTTACAACGTTTAAAATTGAGTAGAAAAGTGCGAGGTTTCTAAAAAAGAATGAATAGAGCATATATAGGCTACAACAAGGTTTAATCTGGCCGCAGAGGAACACAACTGGGTTGCCTGATATAAAGCGACGTAATCCCCAAAACAGAGCTTCACACTTTCGCAATACGGAAATATCTGCTAAGTGTGCTACTTATCTCTGTCAACCTGGCAAACGTGCACGCGCTCTCTCTCCACTGTGGATAACCGCGCTTGCTTTCTAAAAACACCGCTTAGCTTGCAGTTTAGCGATCTCCACTTCAATATTCTATTCTCAGAAAATTGTAATTCATCGAGTGTTCATTTATGAGAGAGAGAAAGAGAGAGGCTGTGTATGTATGAATTACCACCGTTTTGCCGCGTTTCTCTATTAACAGTAAAGCTGTGGCTTTAATTCCTTTAGAAACAATGATGTTACCAGCTCCTTGTTGAAAAAGATAATGTAGCTCTTGAGCGATTAAGCTATTTAGTTGATAAAACTGTGGGGCAGCGCTAAAAAGTTTGTTCCTGAATGAGTGCCGCCGCAACATGATCTGTGTGTGTGACTGAACTTAACATTAGTGATGTTTCGTTCGTGAACGAAACGTTCTTTTTGAACGAATCTTTTAGGTGAACGAATCGCTCTTTCTGAACTAATCTTTTAGGTGAACGAATTGTTCTCGTCCATTGACTCATATTTCTCGTTCACTGAAATTCCTTCCTCCAGAGCAGTGCGGCGCTATTGGCAGCGCATGTGGAGATCAGTGAACCGGGTAGCTCTGTGGACTGTTTCATCCTGTCAAAGAATGACTAAACCTCGTGCCAATAGCCTTCGAGTTTGATATGTGACGGAGTGTACCTGGTCAGTCGGCCATTTAGCATGTGAGTCAATCTCGATCATCAATCAGCAGATGCAAAGCGCAGTTATAGGTACTGTGCACATACGCTTGTTTATATATTCATATTTAGCATACAGAACATAACTCCCCGTTTAATCCCCGATTTTTGTATGTGTAATTGTCTGACCAAACAATTCAAATGTTAATTACACTCTTAAAAATAAAGGTGCTTCAAAAGGTTCTTCAAGCGATGCCATAGAACAGGGGTGGCGAACGTCAGTCCTGGAGAGCCGCAGCCCTGCAGAGTTTTGCTTCAACCCTAATCAAACACACCTGAACGAGCTAATCAAGGTCTGAATGGTTACTAGAAAGCTACAGGCAGGTGAGTTTTAATTAGGGTTGGAGCTGTACTCTGCAGGACTGCGGCTCTCCAGGACCGGAGTTCGCCACCGCTGCCATAGAAGAACCATTTTTGGTTCCACAAAGAACCATTCAGTCAAAGGTTCTTTAAAGAACCATCTCTTTCTTACCTTTTTATAATCTGAAGAACCTTCTTTTGACACAAAGAACAGAAGGTTCTTCAGATGTTAAAGGTTCTTTATGGAACCATTTAGACAAAAAGGTTCTTCTATGGCACCGTGAAGCACCTTTATTTTTAAGAAAACATTGGTCATCTGAACAATTTATTTAGACTTGATTTATTTAATGAGTAGATTATGCACACATTTTAATAAAGCCAAATCAGTTT
>NW_015506288.1:205476-258730 GCF_001515645.1 Sinocyclocheilus grahami
AAGGTTCTTCAGATGTTAAAGGTTCTTTATGGAACCATTTAGACAAAAAGGTTCTTCTATGGCATTGTGAAGCACCTTTATTTTTAAGAAAACATTGGTCATCTGAACAATTTATTTAGACTTGATTTATTTAATGAGTAGATTATGCACACATTTTAATAAAGCCACATCAGTTTATGTAACAGGTGAATACGTTCGTTGACTTAAAACATAACACATAAAACACTCTTTTTCGCCACCTGCTGGCGTATTTATGTAATATGACGAAATGGTCACTGAACGAATCTGAACGAATCATTTTAGTGAACGAACTGAAAATGAACAAATCTCTTGAAAGAATCAAAATTTCCATCACTACTTAACATCAAACTGCTTCTGTTTCACACAAATGCTGGCACAGACGTGCACGTTCGGCTAGAGTCACTTTGAACTCGTGCATCTTCGGAAGCGGAGCTGCGCAGAAAGTCCTGCCGCGCGCACCTAAGTGAACCTTTTTTTTAATCTTAGAGAGTGTGTTAATTTGTGCAATGATAACCTACCAGCAATGTAAGGGATTTTTTTATATATTAGAATGAGTACATTACAATATAAATTTATTAGAATGAGTACATTATTATTTATGGGCTTAAAAACAAGATGCAAACAATCAGAATATTGTACCTGGTTGGGAGTGCACAATGTAAACATGAAACATATGCCATTTATTGTACTGTGGTACAGTTATGGAGGCCCTTCATAATGCAGAGGTCAGCTGCCTGCTGTGCCAATAGTTAGAAATGGCACTATTGTAAGCAGTGTTTAATAAACAGCCGTTTTTCTAAATTCTGCTGAGGTGAAATTCAGTGGAGTCCTGTATCGTGATACGTATCGTATCGTGGCCTCTGTATCGTGATACGTATCGTATTGTGATTTTGCTGGTGAAACACAGCCCTAGTAACTACATTGAACTAACACAGCGATATCAACACTTGAAAAACACAGTCTGCAATGTCACCTCACAGTTAGCTTACCCGTTAAATCAGTAAACACTTATGTGAGATTAAAATTTTACTTGTTAGAACAGTCCTAACAGCGTGACTTCTTCTCTTGTTTACTTGTATAAGCTACTTTTCGCATGCATTTATGCTCAGGAATGTTGTTTCAAGTTGTTGTCTTTACTGATATAGTGCATCAACAATAAAATACATTTCACCAGGAAAAAATACCCTTCAGTGTGTGCATTAATAATAAATAAATGATTAGTGTGTTCACTTTACAAGGTTCACTTTCACAGGTTATTAATGTTTATAACTCATTAATAAATTATTCAAAGCTGTTCACTTTGCATTAAGGTTCACTTTTAGATGGTATTAATGTTTATAACTCATTAATAAATGGTTCACAGGTGACAACTTTACATCAAGGTTCACTTTCACAGGTTATTAACGTTTATAACTCATTAATAAATTATTCAAAGCTGTTCACTTTGCATTAAGGTTCACTTTTAGATGGTATTAATGTTTATAACTCATTAATAAATGGTTCACAGGTGACAACTTTACATCAAGGTTCACTTTCACAGATTATTAACGTTTATAACTCATTAATAAATGGTTCACAGCTGTTCACTTTACATTAAGGTTCACTTTTAGACGTTAATAACATTTATAACTCATTAATAAATGGTTCACAGGTGTTCTCTTTACATTATGGTTCACTTTCACATGTTATTAATGTTTATAACTCATTCATAAATTATTTGCATTAAGGTTCAGAGGTAACTAACATTGTAATTAAAATTTTCATTATTGATATTTCATCACGCCATGGTTGTGCTTTTATGTTTTTTTCCACCCCAAAATACAGTTGGATAATTTCATCTTGATAAACAAATATCAGTTTCTAATCATTGCTGTGGATAGGCATCATGAACTTTTGCAACGTTTCATGGGTAAGGTACAGAGTAGATTCTGGTAAGAAACACTGTACAAAAAGTGACATGAATCATGAGGTATAAATGAGAGAACCATAAATACAACACCCTTCAGTCTGACTATAAAAGTCAATTTTTTACTGCATCATGAAATAAATCAGGAATCTAGTTTTGAGTGAAATAAGTATTAATAAATATATTTATTAAGCATTTATAACATATGAGTTAAAAATGGCTAAATCACCCTTTTTAGTCATGCATTTATAACTGCATATCAATGATTTATAATGCATTTGTAAATGAGTTATTAGTCATTTATGAACACCTTTATAAACACTTTATAATGGGAACCTTAATGTAAAGTGTTACCGAATAAGTTATACATACAATAAAACAAATATTTCATGCATTGTTTTATGTCAGATTTTTTTTTTCATCAGCTCCGTCAGATGCTATTTTTTTTTCTTTCACAAGCACAATACAACAGGCAGCATAGGACACATTTATGCAGCCTTTAAAATCATTGGATTTCTATGTACCTTGATGTCTTCCTGCCTACATACATTGCCTTGAGAAAGTTTCAGTACACTTCAGTCAGCATCAACAGCATTTGGAGGTTCTAGGCCGAGTCTAAGAGTTTTTATCCACTAGAAATTTGCTGCTTTTCAATGTTTCAACAGCTCAAAAATCAACAGCACTGACTCCATTTCCACCACTTTGGGTCCAATTAAATAAAGCACCCATGGTGACTAAAGTGTACAGGCTCTCTTCAAAACAAAATATTGTATAATGCATAATTGATTATAAATATATTATGCACTTTTTTGTTTAATAATATTACTGAATAATATCAACTATTTCAGATTGAAAATCCTTAAAATAACAACCTTCATTTTTATTTAACTTCCATTTTAACGCCACACTTACTGTTGCTGCTTTGAAATCATTATAACTTCCATATAAATACATTTAAATTCAAACAACTATATTTCAGAATTTGTCTGTTCACTCTCAGACAAGAAAAAAAGTAGTAAATATTACTAATATGTATTTAGGTTTTTTTATGACAGTGGTTGCAAAGTAACAATTTATTACAGTAACAATAACTGTAGTAAACTGTAGAAAACTATGGTTACAATGGTAAATTTGTAAAGGATTTTTACCTTAATGTGATGCATATGGTGAGATATGGGTGGTTGTATACAGTAATGGTTTGGCACTTAAAGAGGCATGTGCCACTCTCCAGTTGATGAATGATTTGTGTAAAGACACCACCCTCCCCCTCTACACAAAGACACACACCAGTCAGTGAATGGCATTACCTGACAGCTGCTACGCTGTGACTGTTGCCATGGTTTCCTGATGAATGGCTCAAATCTGTGACCTCTGACTTCTCTTTTGTGCTCAGTCACCATGCAAACATCACAAATCTAACACAGTCCACACACACATAAATTAACTGTTCATTGCTCATCTGAGGCACATCTGAATTAATCTCTGCATTATGTCAACATTATACAAAGCAGAGTTATAATTGTCTTCTTTCATTTCACATATCCAGCACAAAAAGAGCTACAGTGGGTTTGGATCAATGCAGATTTGTCTTTATGTAGATTCCCACTAGCACTCTTTTGATTTCTCACAATGCTCTTTTAAATGCTTGCTAAAGCTATAGCAAAAATTGACAACATACAGATCTAAAGGAAGCTTGATCAATGAAAATTATGCTCTTTCAAATGGCTTTTGTCTTCATGTAGATTACTTATTTAAATATATTGACTTGCATGCATTATCACTGAACTCGTCGGCGGATTGATCGCAACAACTGAGTGTCTGTATGCATGTTTGTTTGTTCTCAAAGCTTTACTCAAAGTTTTACTGCTCAGGTTCATCATAGAGCATAAAACAAAAGTGGAATGCTGAGGTAGATTGATTTAGGGAGAATTTGATTAAACTGAGTTCATTTTGACTTTAGACTGCAGACTTTTGTATCTTGGCATATCTGAGCACAATTTGAGACAATGTTGAGACACATGTGAGATTATTTTTCTCAAGATGAAAAACCTAACCAGGAAACTGAAAAAGTCATTCACTCATCTCAACGCCACCTACAAGACGCTATGAGATATTAAGGAGATCTAATTTGTGATATTTCTAATTTATTATATTTTACACTAAGTGTAAAGCATACAAACCTTCAGTAGCTTCTGCAAAATCACTAATTATCTGAATTGCATTCAAGAAATTACATCTAAAAGTCCCATCTCTCCTGGGCCCATTACTAAAACCACACAGCCCAACAAAAGGTAAGCGTGATTATCAATATTCTCCACAGAGGCTACATTTGCATCCCTGTAACCTTTCAGAGGAAGGCAGGGAGGTCAGAGGAAATTTCCTGTCTGTGTGCCATTCTCTCTCATTTAATTGGCTTGAGAGGCTCTGCCCTTTGTGGTCCTGTCTGCATTTTCTCTTGTCTGCTTTCTGCTGTTTATTCCTCTCACTTGGCATGAGAAGCACCAGCGCAGCATTAACTGTGAGAGCGAGCTGAGAGGGCATTTTGTAGCGCTCTATTCTCTTCTCTTGTGCAACGGAAGCCTCAACATTCAGAGTCGACAATAATGAGATTTCCATTACTTGTACTTCTTCAGGATGAGCAATTAATGATCAGAATCAAGCCTAAAAGTCTTACGCAAAAATAAAGTCCAACATTACATGTATGCTCTGTGGCTATTCAACATTCAAAACACTACAAAAATACTCTTCATAATCTATATTTTTGTCCTGGTTTCTAATAAACATCATCAAAACAAGCTAAATTCCTTTAAGAAGGCCAACAACATTTGCATTTACGGTGTAAGTCCTTGAAAAGAATGAAAATTACAAACTCAATCCAAAGTATTTTGACAATGAAAGCCAACAGAGAATGTTTGGTCTTTGTCTGTCTTTAGAAAAGAAAAGAAAAGTTAAATTATTTTAAATTATTAAATTATTTCTTAAAGAATAATATAATATATTAAAATAGAATATTATAGACTACAGAATATAATTCAATAAATTATTAAAATATTATTAAAAATAATCTTTAAAAATTATATAATAAATTAAATACAATAGCATCCTAAATAATATATAATGTATTAGTTAAATTATAAATTATCAATGTTAAATGTTACATTTGTATATATTGTTACGATCATATAACACAAAGATTCTACAAGCCATAGTCATACAACAACTAAGACAAAAAATGAAGTCAGCAAAAAGCAAAACAAAAATCCTATAATCCTAAACAGTAACCATTCATGCTGCAATGTATGTTGGGCCCACAATGCCAACAATAAGCAACATTGTTCAATATGAAACTGTTATATAATATATGGAGGAACATTGTTGATTAAACATGGCATTGTATATAGATTCAAAATGTCTTAGTGCTTGTGGCTCAAAAAGACCAGTATGAAATGTAATTAATTGTAATGAATGTAATTGTTTTTTACAATGTATTTTTAACCATATACTCTCAAGATTTTATATATATATACAGTGGGTACGGAAAGTATTCAGACCCCCTCTGTATATACTATAGCAAATCATGCACCAACTTATGTTTTAGATCAAAAATTGTGTTAGTTGTGTTTTCAAATGACGTCCATCATTAGCAGCTAATACATTTTATTTCATGCACATCAATTCTTTTTGATTCTTGTGTCTTGCACTGTGGCATTACAAGAAAGATGAAAAACTCCAAATATGCAGTTTGCTGCCATTAGCCTTTTCATGGTGGTGTGGTGGATGGCATCTTTTCCATTATTAATGCCGTAATACCACTAACTGTCAGTAAATAGCTATGTCAGCAGTGAAACGAAATGCAGGAGAGTGGAGATTAATGTATTCGTCAGTGCCCCGTGTGGTTACAGACACATTATGGCCTTTGCCATAAAATCAGGGCAATATGAATGTACTTATTGTAGAGATAAGTCAGATGACAGGTTTTCTGAAGCAGAACGGTGACGGTAATTGGCTCTTCGGTTTAGATATCCTTTAAAGTCTGTGCATCTGCTTTAATATTAATGTAAAATCAACAGCGTTTTTGGAAAAGAAGGGAGAAGACTTGCAGAGATGTGCAGTGCACAGAAGGGTAAAAGATGAATTTCTGTAAGGGCAATGCGAGTTCACTTCTCATTACTTTGGCATAAGACATAAATCAAGTCAGATTACGATTTAAAAACTAAAATTTTACATTTTATGAAGAAAATATGAGTGCTGCTGTGACTCAGGACAAGCAGCACCTTTATCGATTTAAAAAAATCACCAACTCTGTGCCGATTTTAAGTTTATGAATTGATTTTATTTCTGTGTAACAGTCACTGACGTAATGCTAGTGTGTAATGGATGTTAAGATCCACGTTTTTTTTTTTTTTTTTCAGAATAACATGCACAATGAGACCAGAAACGTGCATTAAGAAAGAAACTAGGATCTATTTTAATTTGATGTTAGGTTTAAAGGCATTTTTCACCCAAATGATTCTGTCATATTTACTCAAGTTGTTCCAAACCTGTACACTATATATGGTTCTCTTTCTTCTGTGGAACACAAAAAATATAGCACCCTTATTTCTTTAGTTTTTCCAGATGTGTAATATTTCTGTCATTAAGGTTCTTTACATCAACAATGAATTAAGGATGAAAGACTTCTACATTTTTGGGTGAAATATCTATTTAACTCTTAGTTTGTTGAAATCCCTATGATGCTTGCTAAAACTAGTGCCAATAAACATTATATAGCTGCATTATAGATTAAGTGAAATGGCAAACACATTTGATGTTTGTGCATATAAGTTAGAAATAGAAAGAGAGAGAGGGGAACGTGTCAAATGGATAAATGTCATAGGGCGCTTCATCGATAGCAGGCCCTCCCCTCCCTGTTGAAATGCCATGTGTAAATCGTAGTTCCAGGGCCAACAGCCAGCCTCCCAGAGCAGAATAATGAGATTACAGCACTCGCTGCTACTGTGGATGCACAGGGGTGGGCTGGGGAGGCACACATAAACCTGGCTTACACAAAGAGAGCAAATCAGCTACATTTCACACACACTGAAGGAAGAAGTAGGTTTTACACTGAGACAGATTACAATTATCTCACTTTCTCACTTTCCAACTGTCTTTCACAGTCGGTCACTCTTCTAGTTACGTTATCTCTCCAGTCTCTCGCTCAAATCAAACTGTCTCCAAACTACTCATTTCCACACATTTGCATAACATGCAGTTAACATGCACAGTTGATCTAGCAGAGATGAATGTTTGCTCAGATAACAGGAGGGACAAATTTCTCACACTCTCTTAAAAATAAGATCTCAAGGTAGAATAAAAAAAAAATGTCATCAAGCTGATCTTGTGAATCTAAATTGTTCAAAAATACATTAAGAAATGCAATTTACAGACAATGAACATGTCAGTTTCTCAGTTCATTTTAATATTTTTTCATGGTGAAACTTTCTTGAGAAAGTAAAAAATTATGATTAAAAACCTGAAGAAAAACATAATTAAAAGGCTGAAATTCTAAAGAAAGTTAAGTTACTTAGGCTAAATAAAAATTCAGATTATTTGACCGTTTTATGACATTTTCAGCAAGGTCAGTTTGCCAGATGTCAAAGGGTACAACCCCAAGACAACTTGATGAAATTCATGCTTACAAAATACACAATATTTCTTTAAAAAAAAAACATAAATACTTGATGGTTTTACGTGTCTTATAGCCTTTTATCGAAAATTGCATAATTAAAAAAAACACATGGATCATCATGAATACAAATAATTAATTTACGCAATTCATGCATTATGCTATTACACTTTTTAAAATTCCCATTAAAAACATACTTTTTTGGTCTCTTTTACAACCTGACCTTCCTAAGATTTATTTTTAATTTTTTCATTTAATTCTTTATACTCTGTGAAGCACCAAAGCACTGAATTGAAGAACATATAAAAAGCATCCTTTATAATCTCCAAAGGACAATATGCCATCTCACATCCATATGGGTCAGTCAAATCGACGAGTGAGAGGACATTCATACTAAAACCTCAATATCACACTTTTGATGGAACAATCCCCTTGTCCTCTAGCCTTCTCTTTTAATAGCACAGAGGAAAATCCCAGCGTCTCAGACCATCTTGGATGAAAACTGTTATAAAGGAGAGAAACACATCTGTTCTTTACCTCCTCCAGCTCCAGAGTGTTTTTAAGGTCGCACTTAGATTCACAGGTGAATTCATTCATACTTCATTCCTTCCATCTACAGTGCAGGTACCAGATGAAAGAAATAACACATGCTCACCAAGAGCCAAAGCATCATCTGGTGAAGAATATGAATAATTCAAATCAAATGAGCCATAACAACTAAAGCCTATTCCATGACCCCCCTCCCCTCTTTTCTTTCCAGCTGAAATGAAACGAACAGATTTGGTCAAGATTTTCCTTTCAGAGCCTCTCACAGTTTATAGGTTCCACTTATCTAATTACATGCATGACACAAGGTCAGGGATGTTGTGAGATGGTTGAGGAGTACTATAGTTCAAAGAGGTACTCAAGCTTATATGCCATCTGATTTCCATGTAAATAACACACGAGTTAAGCGGCACATAGCAAATCAAAAGTCAGGGCTACAGAGTGCATGATAGACAGATAGTTAGACATGAAGCAACACTATACAGATAGATAGATAGATAGATAGATAGATAGATAGATAGATAGATAGATAGATAGATAGATAGATAGATAGACAGATAGATAGATAGATAGATAGATAGATAGATAGATAGATAGATAGATAGATAGATAGATAGATAGACAGATAGACAGATAGATAGATAGATAGACAGATAGGCCTAAGCCATATGGCATTTACAAAAAAATGATCATGACATTTGCTAGTCTTTGAAGTATCTTGAAGAAACATGTAAATATGAATAGGTATGCCTGAATATTATGTAATGATTTTTACGTTGCGGGAATTTTAAAGCTGTTCATATCGAGCCGTTTATCTATCTGACAGACGTTTTGAACTTTTATCAAACAGATACGTGTACTTATGTCCGTTTATGCGCCTCACTTTGCGGCTAAAACAGCATTTGAGAGAATAGGTCCATATACCTACATCAAATTAAATATGGATTTAATTTGCAAACCTCTTTTACTACTACAGTGGCAGTGACAGCCGTTTGAACCGTGAGATTGCGAGCACTGTTTATATGTTTGCTTTAAACCTTTAAATTGTCAAGATTTTTGAATGTGTCTTTTTTTACCACTTTAACAGACCTGAGCCACCACGTTGCCGCTCTCTGGAAGCTCCTGCTTCGAATGAGACTCGGACGCTGATTCGTGTGTTATATAGCGGTCTAAAAATAGCTCGGCTTTCAAAGGTATGTATGTTGTGAGTGACAAGTCTAAGAACCAATCAGAGGTCCAAAACAGCATCGAACTCCTCCCGCTATCCGAGTTTAGCCCCGCCTTTCTGAATCGCGACCAAAGTTGTCGTCCCTTTTTCCCTTATATGGTTACGCACGAAGTTGATTGACAGATAAACACGCCCCCTCGAATCGCGGGCATCCGCAGACGCTACGCTGGCTCCGCACACACTGACTGACACAGTAACCAGTGAGCTACTGTGGTGCTCCTGCTTCCAGAAACATTGCGAAGGAAAGAAAACAAACCTGCATGGATGGATCCTTTACTTTTAAACATATTTTAGTGACCGTAAGTGAACTGAAACGTTTCGGATTTCGCGATTGATCTGAATGTTTCAGTCGCTCGCGCTGAAGCGAACGCGGATTCCTCGCGCAGAGAATCAAAGTCTCTCAAACGCACCGTTTAGCTGCACAAACATGGATGTTCTGGCCAATTACAGTATTTTTCAAGAACTTCAGCTTGTTCACGACACTGGCTACTTCTCTGCGATGCCGTCTCTGGAGGAAAACTGGCAGCAGGTGAATTGCTTTTATCTCTGTATTTGCAATTTGTCCCAACTTTTTTTTTCGCGCTTCAGTGCGCTCGTGCGTGTGCACTCAACTTAGAAAGACGCGACAAACAATATTTTTTGCATTTTGCATAATTGCAACTCTGCATACTATTGCATATGCATTTTAAAATACCATGTGGTTGAAATATGTTAATGTTTTCATGCTATACAGTTTACTTCTTGCGACCAAGTGCAATGTAGCTAAACATGCTGGGAAATTAAGATCTGAATAATACAAAGAGAGACTCTTTGAATTATAGATCTACAGCTGTCCTATCAGTGTTTTTTTCAGTCCCCTCGGCATTGCACAGACTCTCGGCTCTTCTGCATTATATATAAATAAACGCGCGTGATTGACTCATAATGTGTCTGGCAGTTAAACGTGCATGACATAAGTATATAGTGCGCATATCTATACAACTGTGAAGGGTCTTTATACGTACATTCAACTCATTGTCATGTAAATGCCACTTTTTTCCCCATCCACGAGGACGGAGCCATGCAGCGCGTGGACAAAGCACACTGACATCCACATGGACGTTTGTTTAAGCACCGGCGTGCATTCATAACGATTTGAGATTTATGAAATCCATTTAGGGAACGGAACTGGTTTGCACCGTCCGTGCAAATGTGAGTAATGACTGTGGTGCGTCGCGAGCGCATGGATGGAGGCATGCTTTGCGCAGAGTTGAGCTCTCCGCAGTGCTGAAGGCGCAACGCATGGTCCATCCATTGATGCCGGTGCATTGCCTTCTCAACGTGCATTGATTTTTAGATTGCTCGGCCAGTTTTATTAACCTATGGGTTGTGATTGTACTGCCATATATTTTTCTCAATATGAGAAGTGAATGCATGTGCATGCAATGGTGGGTGCTTTGGCACCATGGTTTATTTGTTGGATTATTTGGACATTATGCCTCTAACCTTGAGTTTTGAGATGGTCATGCATTATTGGTCATTTTGAAAATGGATATGCTTATATGCAAGAGTGTATACATTTAATATGATAATTCATATGCACATGCATAATTTTAATTGAAATATGTGTACTTTTAAAAACCCACCGTTAAGTAACCTGCAAAGACGCTAAAGGTAATTGCAAATTGTAGAATGGTAACCATTTACAGAAACTGAAATATGCACTTAAAAATTCCTAAAAATTTTAACCTAAGATCTTGATGTTGAAGAAGAAATGTTCATAGACATCTCAGTTGCAGTGTGTAGTGGTATGACTAGTAGGTGTGTCTATAAAAGCTGGAGAGGCAGTGTTTAGATTTGCTATTGACTTTCAATGGTTTGTATGAATAAGAAATGCTCAAAGACTGACATTTGACCTCAACAGAGCTCATGTGCCCTTGGTGCTCTATATTGCTAAGTGATCCTAAAGGCCAGAATTCTTCCACCAGAGCAGCAAATATTGTTCACAAACCGTGTAATCCCTAGTAAGTGGAAAGAAATAGGCCAGAACAGTTAGAGACCTTCTTCCAAGCTTTAATAAGCCTACTAGACTTCTTATTCTCTTGACGTTGCAGCTTTTCACCTGAGTTTAAGCTTCTGATTGTGTTTTAGAATTGTCTATATGAGATGACCTGTGAGACTGTGTGTAAAATCATCCTGTCTTCAGCCAAGCAAAATGTCAGTCAACATATTGACACGTTGCTCTCGAAGACCTCAGAGGCCATTTCAGGTCATATATATTACAAGAAAAATCCCATTCAATTTGTTTTATGTTCGAGTCAAGTATCCAGCTTTGTCAAGCCAGGAGCTATTGAAAAGTGTTGAAGAGGGATTGTGTAGTCGCAAGATTCAATAGAACTAAAGATTCTTGCCCGAAGCCACTCTATCAACCATCACATGCCCTATAGCCATTACAGAGGATATCCAAAAAAATCTCACCTTGAAGAGACTGTCAGTGTGACTCACCTACTCCTGTGGAGAAGGGTAACTGCAATATTGGAACAGAGAATAGATTGGCGTCTGTTCCCATCGAAACCGAATGACCATTCTGGAACTCATGGGCTACAGTGGCAAATCAGACTATTCTGGAGTGCTTTTGTCTCGTAACATCTATTTTGGGATGTAGGGGAACTTGAAATGTCTTTTGTTCTCATCGCTTTCATTTCAACTGTCTGATATTTTTAGACTTGGTTTTGAAATCTTGCTTGCAGCTGCAATAGCATGTTGTGGTGCGGTAAAAGATTGACTATATAAGATGTTTCCCCACTTAACCACAATAATAAGTATTAGGGGTGGATGAAATAACCAGAATCTTGTAGTACAATATTACTCATTTTATATAATTTATACTATCAGTTTTAAAATAGCATTTTCACTGTTTTAAGGAATTTTATCACTGCTGATGTGCAATATCACATGAGCAAGAGTGCTGTTGTTCCCAAAAAACAGCATGGTTGCAAGTGTGATATTGCTTTTATACAACAGTTCAGTAATTAAGAATGTAATAATACATTTTAGATGTAATATTGAGTCTTTTTTTTCACCAATGACAAATGTTCTAAACAAAGCCACTGCAGAACCATTGCAACACAAATTTCAACTGTCTGATATTTTTAGACTTGGTTTTGAAATCTTGCTTGCAGCTGCAATAGCATGTTGTGGTGCGGTAAAAGATTGACTATATAAGATTTTTCCCCACTTAACCACAATAATAAGTATTAGGGGTGGATGAAATAACCAGAATCTTGTAGTACAATATTACTCATTTTATATAATTTATACTATCAGTTTTAAAATAGCATTTTCACTGTTTTAAGGAATTTTATCACTGCTGATGTGCAATATCACATGAGCAAGAGTGCTGTTGTTCCCAAAAAACAGCATGGTTGCAAGTGTGATATTGCTTTTATACAACAGTTCAGTAATTAAGAATGTAATAATACATTTTAGATGTAATATTGAGTCTTTTTTTTCACCAATGACAAATGTTCTAAACAAAGCCACTGCAGAACCATTGCAACACACAGAAGTGGCGTTACTGAATGTTTCAGGGTTTCTGAACAAATAATCTGAGTGAATGATTTATTGACTCATAAAGACAATCACTTGTTTCGCTCCTGAATGAATCAAGAGTTTTCTAAATGAATTGGTTGAGTGAATGATTCACTGACTCACTCCTGCTTCGCTCCTGAATGGATCAGTTTTTTAAAGAATCATTAGAATGAATGATTCAGTTACTCACGCATACAGTAATTTTTCACCTCATACTGGCAAACTGGTGTAACCTGCAGAAATAGTCTCTGAAAAACTATCAAAACAAAAAACAGAAACGGACTATTAATGCAATTATTTATTTTATTTATTTATTAATTTTTTAATAATATTTTTTTGTATTTAATGAATTCAATATTTTAATATTTTGCAAATAGTACATATTTTCTTTTATTTGAAAATTGATGCAAATCAAAAGATAAGATTATTCATAACAAATGATAATTCTGAGATCAGTGCAAAGACTTTAAAAACAATAGACTCAAAACAGTGAGTTTTTAATTGCTCTGTTATGTCCCGCTCTGTATTTTCCTAATCGCATATTGATAAGTAGTCCTGCCCACTGTTAGGCATGTAAACTGTATAGTAAAATTTCTACTGTTGCATTGCACATTACCCAGCTCTAATAAGTAGCATTTGCTTTATGAGATTAAGAAAAAATGTTAATGGATGTAGATGTTAAAAATAGTACTTTTCCCACAGCATGAGGTTTCAGTCATTTAATGGCGCTGGTTAATGGAGCTTCCCAGCTGTTCTTACACGATTGGTCACTGGCAAGCAATGAACTACTAATAAGCATTAGAAGTCTGACTGACAAGCAGAAAAGGAAAATTACACTTACAGCTCTCTGAAAGACCTTTACAACGTTTAATTTATGTGGTAATACTATAATCACAGTGAGGACATTTGACCCTTTATTATAAGAGGTTCTTATATTTCCATGGCAGGATTGTAATCAGGATGTGGTTAAGAAAATATTTTTGGATTTTTTTCACACTCTGATCCACCACAGACGTTTTTTCTCTTGCAGCCTCAGGCCAGGGCAAACTCTGTAGCTAATACTGTAATGACTCTCCAAAGAGCCTAATGCACTGTGCTACGGCAGCACATTGTGTGTTTCACAGTGTCAACTACTTACAGGAACGCTTCTCGAAAGGCATTACGTTGCTTTCTTGACTAAACGCCCCAAGGAAAAGTTGGGAGAAAAGTCTAATAATAAACTATCCCAGTTTAACCAATACCTCCCATTTACACTTTAAAAAAAAAATTCAAAGTTGTAAATAATGATTATTGTAGCATGTTTTACAAGAAAACATGTCAGTTTTTCTACTTTAGTAATTGTGTTAATTGTTGTTTCTTTGTAAATGTTTGTTAAATTTACTAACAATTTCTGAGTGAAAATTATTTCTACAAAATTATTATAAATTTTTTTTCTAGTTTAGCCAAACCTTAATGCAAAGCCGAAAGAAAAACAACCAAAAAAGTAACCAAGTAACTAAACTCAATTTAAATTAAATAAAAAAACACACAGTAGTGACGTTACTGAATGATTTGAACAAATCAGTCGAGTAAATGATTCAGTGCCTCAAACATGAAGTCATTTGTTTTTTCAAAGCTGTAAATAAAGATTTTTGGAGTATGTTTTACAAGAAAATACCATTTAAATTTTTCGACTTCAAAATGTATGTTTCATTCAGTGTAGTGTTGTCAAAAGACCCGGTACTTCGGTACCAAGTCGGTACTAAAAAAATTTAAACGTTAATAACCGGCTACTCTAATAAGAGTAGCCTAGTTAATCGTTAGCATAAGCGCGGCTAACGCTAATATAATGAGCATTAAAATTAAGTTTCTTTATTAACTATTTAATGCTCCTATAACTTTTATTAGGTTAAAAAACAGGAGGACATGATGATATTTACTATTTTTACACACCAGAGGCTTTTAAATGAATTGTGAATCTAAAATATGCGTGTTAGAGAATGTACACATGGTTAACATTGTTTGTGTCATATCAGTCAGAAGTCTTTTTTTTTTTTAGCTAATTTAGTTGTTCTTGGCTGAATACCTCTAGGTTTTCAAAAGCCCTTTAAAATAAAGTACACAGTTTGGATTAAATTAAAGTATAGTCAAATTTTTTAATTAGCATGATTTTGTGTTTTGCTTTGGTAACGAAATTGGTACAGAGAACCGTGGATTTTCACTGGTATTGGTACTGAATACTGAAATGTTGGTACCGTGACAACACTAATTCAGTGTGTTATTTGCTGTTTCTTACTAGCAATTTCTGAGTGAAAAACGTTTATGCACCTAATTGTTTACATTGTTGCCAAACCTCAATGCAAAGCCTCAAAGAAAAACATCCAAAAACATGCCACGTTTCTCGTTTCCCCTTTGAAATCTATCCTGTGTCACAGCCCCATGTTCCAAACTGCAGAATAGCTCCTGTAGTTGCATGCTTATAGGGATTGACAGGAGGCATTGAGCAAAAGTGCCAAGCATGCATATTCCGTGCTGCAGTCTTTGCCACTCTGAAACCCTGGCTGCCGAGAATCCGGAAAGAAAAAGTGACAGAAAAGATTAAACTGTATTTCCATATACTTACCAATTCTTGGTTGCATCGAACTTTAGTTTTGCATGCCATAAAACCATCTTCAACCCAAGCTCGGGCCAGTCCAGGCAGTGGCCACAAGCTCTCACATATCCGTCTCCTCGATTAGGCCCATGGATCCGAGCGGATTCCCATTACTGTAGGCGATGGCTGCTGAGATGTGTTATGTAATTCTCTCAGCACCACAGCTGCCTTCTTACAGTGTGCAAGTCGGCCCGTCGGAGAAAGCCAAACCCAGCCACATCACCGTGAAATCTTAAAGAGGTTTCCAGATCACATGGCTCTGTGGGCCACGTCTTCATGCTGGGAGACAGACCATATGGATCATTTAATAAAATACACAGAGTTCTTCCTCTTTTAAGAATAATTTATGGACTCGTTGTTTAGTACATGTGGCTCGCTTTGAGAAGAAAATGAGACTGGCTGTCCTCTGGCTGACTTGTTTTCCATACTAAAATGTTACACAAAATGGACTTTCAGAGTGCATCCACAACCACAATGTTATTGAGACACCATTAGCCATCGTAACCACTTATTACAAACCAATATGCTTATGCATCCATAAATGCGTCCATTCGTACCCTTTAGAGATTCCATTCACACTTTTCGCTTGATTGCACTGCTCTGAGATTGAGTCCTCTACATTATCAGATGTGCTGGCTCATATTAACTACATCACAGTCCTCATTTATCATCGAAACCAGCGACAGATTTTTGGATAACATGCCGTGTAATGGAGCTGAAATGATCTGGTTGCTTGAGATATCATCAATGCACTGATCCCATTGCTACTGACAAGCATCAGTAATTGAAAATGACAAAGCGATAGCGCTCTCCATCGCATGAGTCAATTCTGGGAGTTATTACAATATAGTTGTCATGCAGAGCGCATGGCTACTGCTTTAAGACAGTTGACTCGAGCGAGAAATGGGCTCGATGAGGGAACCTTATAAGAGGTGAAGCATCTTTAAATATGCAGAGATATCAGTGCCTCTGCCGAGACGTCTCGCTATACCTTCTGACAGGTTCACTTCTGTGGGTGGAATTCAGGTGTAAAAAACAGAGCCTGTTTCATCAGTAGTCTTGGCTCCTGCAAGCAGACATATGGTGCTTTCTCAAGATTACTTAAGAATGTAGTTGCATTCGGCTCTTGCATGACATGCTTGTCCGCTTCTGATAATTCAGTAATTGTGCACCAATCTCGTCTTAAATAATATTCGGTAGGCTGTTTTGCATGCTTGTGACATCAATTTAGTTTTTAACCCTAGAATGCATGACCCAAAACACCTACAGGAATGCATAAAGGGTGTCAACATGACCTGTATTGGATTCAGTGGTTTTCATCACAGTAAATACATCATGTTTTTATCTTTATTTTCAGGGTAATGAAACAATGTAAAAAAATGATGTTTTTACATTGTTTCATTAAATGTTTTAAATGTTCAGTTTCTGTGTAAATGTACAACTATTTTTGATTAGTTTATTATTATTATTATTTTTTAATTCTTTTATTTATAATTATTTACATTTTTATAACACATGTAATTTACTTTTTTTTTCATTGATTAATATCTGTTGTAAAGTATGACCAACATATGTGAAAATATATGTATTCAAAAGTTTGGGGTTGGTATTTTTATTTTATTTTTGTGAAATATTTTTACAAATGAAACTAACTGTTGTCTGTTGTAGTATATTTTACATTTCAATTAATTACTGTGATGGTAATGCTGGATTTTCAGCTGCCACATGATCCTTCAGAAAATATTCTTATATATTGATTTGATGAAACATCAAGAAACATTTCTTATTATCAATGCTGGAAACAGTTATGCTGCTTAATATTTTGTGGAAACCGTAATTTTATTTTTCCAGATTTTTCGATCAACCAAAAGTTCAAAAGAACAGTATTTACTTGAAATATAATTTTTTTGTAACAAAGTCTTTAATGTCCGTTTTGATCAATTTAATGCATCCTTGCTGAATAAAAGTATTAATTTCTTGGAAAAAAAAGAAACGATCCCAAACTTTTAAAGGGTAGTATGCACATGTATGTATTCTTAATGTGATTTTATTTTATTAAAATATACCAGAAACCACAACTTATCAAGACAATTTGACCGCCTTTTATAGATCTGATCTATATATATAGAATATATACTGATTTATATATTCTATAGTTATTTGTTGGCTCCATCATTTAAAGGACAGGAAGTGTTGGGCAGTTGAATTGGGCTGGATTCAGACTCGCATTGCATCACGACACGAGCATTGTCCGGTGACCCACAGGCCACGGCTCCACTAACACAGTAGTGCTGATTGTTTTTGTGGAAAATGTGAAACATTTTTTTACATAAGTAAAAAGTAAGTTGAAGAGAAACAGAATTTTTGCCTGGGTTTTTTTTTAACTTTCACTTTTGATCAATTTAATGCATCTTTGCTGAATAAAACGATTAGTTCCTTTAAACAAATCTTAATAACTTCTAACTTTTCAACAGTACTGTACCTTTGCAGCATTGATAGGCATATTTCTAAAAAAAATAAAAATTAATGAGTCGTCCAGCCCTAACAAATATTTTGAAGTTGTGTTAAAACTTCACTTTTCATGCATTTTTTCCCCCTTTTTAATGTCAAACGTTGATCTTAATTATTTAAAAAATGGAATTAAAGTCTTAAAATGTGTTATATGTACTATATTTAATTCCTAACCGTGCAGATACCCTAGTATTAGGAATATGTTTAGATTTTCTATTATAAGAAAATGAGTGTCATGTTCACATATGACATCTTCACAAACAAATACTGTTGATTTTAAATAAAAAAAAAGGCATGTGAATGTGTGAAATCACCTATTATTTAAGCTGATACTTCTCTGTTCACCTCTTCCAATATCATAATCCTCACAGACGGAGCAGCCTTCAGTTTTAGAAATAACGATCGTTTCTTGCTACTAGAGTTACTGAGATATTTAAGACTGACATGTAAGCAAACCAAAAATCCCTCGCCTTTTTGGTCAGAAACTGGCCAAAACTAAAAGCTGCATCGGATGCATCAGAGCAGCGCTGGGAATCTCCCCACACCAGGGCAGTTGCACTGTGTCGAATGTGCGCTGCATAACAACACAATGGCTCACTGTAGAGGGATGTTCACTGCCAGCTTACCCAAACCGAGCCCTTTGATCCTGTAATGCAAATCAAAAGGAGGAGAGAGTAGGACACTAGGGAGAATCTTCATGATGGTACCATGGTTCATGTTGATAGAGGGGGGTGCAGTTGTCAACTTCTCACTCAAAATTTGGGCTACTCAGTTAATCTGGATGCGTTTGAGAATGTACTGACTCATGCAGGTAAGATATGGAGCCTGTATCTCTAGTGTCTTGATGAATTTGTACAATATTTATTGTTATGGACATTTTTTTTTTTGCCTTTATAGGACAGCGGAAGAAATTATAGGATCAGACAATCCAAAGTTGCAAATTTAACTTATGCGCAAAATTGGAAATATCGCATAAAACATTTGTGAACAAGCACTGTTTCCATCCAACGAGTCAGAGAGAACAAAATCGTCACTACCTGAAAGTAAGAAAAGTAAGAGAAGCCACTGAATATAATAATTCTCAAATATAATAAATTACTTGCGCTCTGAGTGAGCAGACGAAACACAATAAATGCGGTCTTGCTTTCGGAGGTGAATGTCAGCTGTTTGGGAACACAGTTGTGGTAGACCGTTCTGGGAGGCAGTTATATAGAAATACTTTGACGAAAGACTTTGCTCAGGCACTTCAGAATGACCATGAAAATATTTCAGATGCTGTGCAACAAAATCGGTCCGCTGGTTACTCAGGTTATGCTGTCCCATAGTGCAAAGTCATATTACCTTTTTTGAATGCTCATGCGGGATTTATTCGCAAAATGCGTTTCCATCCCCCATTATTCGCATTAACCCTTTTTCACACAAGTCAAAAACCACCTCAAGCGAGCGTAAAAACATTTTTTTTTAATTAAGGGATTTCTTTTCGAAATTTGGCGTTTCCATCACTCGTTTCTAATGCGATACTTCAAAATGCACATTAAAACAGGGTGATGGAAACCTAGCTAATGACTAGTGGTTGACCAATAATGTTTAATGAGCAGGATGGCCAGAATACGGTGGGCGTGAAGTGCAAAACAAATCACAATTCTGAAAACAAAATAACAGATTACAAACGCAAATGCAAGTCTAAAAAACAAAATAACAATTCAGAAAGCACAAGAACAAGTCAGAAAACACAACGACAAATCCGAAAACAAATTAACAAGTCAGAAAATACAACGACAAATTTGCACTGTGTCGAATGTGCGCTGCATAACAACACAATGGCTCACTGTAGAGGGATGTTCACTGCCAGCTTACCCAAACCGAGCCCTTTGATCCTGTAATGCAAATCAAAAGGAGGAGAGAGTAGGACACTAGGGAGAATCTTCATGATGGTACCATGGGTCATGTTGATAGAGGGGGGTGCAGTTGTCAACTTCTCACTCAAAATTTGGGCTACACAGTTAATCTGGATGCGTTTGAGAATGTACTGACTCATGCAGGTAAAATATGGAGCCTGTATCTCTAGTGTCTTGATTAATTTGTACAATATTTATTGTTATAGACATTTTTTTTTTGCCTTTATAGGACAGCGGAAGAAATTATAGGGTCAGACAATCCAAAGTTGCAAATTTAACTTATGCGCAAAATTGGAAATATCGCATAAAACATTTGTGAACAAGCACTGTTTCCATCCAACGAGTCAGAGAGAACAAAATCGTCACTACCTGAAAGTAAGAAAAGTAAGAGAAGCCACTGAATATAATAATTCTCAAATATAATAAATTACTTGCGCTCTGAGTGAGCAGACGAAACACAATAAATGCGGTCTTGCTTTCGGAGGTGAATGTCAGCTGTTTGGGAACACAGTTGTGGTAGACCGTTCTGGGAGGCAGTTATATAGAAATACTTTGACGAAAGACTTTGCTCAGGCACTTCAGAATGACCATGAAAATATTTCAGATGCTGTGCAACAAAATCGGTCCGCTGGTTACTCAGGTTATGCTGTCCCATAGTGCAAAGTCATATTACCTTTTTTGAATGCTCATGCGGGATTTATTCGCAAAATGCGTTTCCATCCCCCATTATTCGCATTAACCCTTTTTCACACAAGTCAAAAACCACCTCAAGCGAGCGTAAAAACATTTTTTTTTAATTAAGGGATTTCTTTTCGAAATTTGGCGTTTCCATCACTCGTTTCTAATGCGATACTTCAAAATGCACATTAAAACAGGGTGATGGAAACCTAGCTAATGACTAGTGGTTGACCAATAATGTTTAATGAGCAGGATGGCCAGAATACGGTGGGCGTGAAGTGCAAAACAAATCACAATTCTGAAAACAAAATAACAGATTACAAACGCAAATGCAAGTCTAAAAAAACAAAATCACAATTCAGAAAGCACAAGAACAAGTCAGAAAACACAACGACAAATCCGAAAACAAATTAACAAGTCAGAAAATACAACGCCAAATTAGAGAAACCGGAAGAGGTAGGTATAGTTTGAGACAGCGCCATTGGTTTGGGATTACTCACCGCTGACTGGATGAGACATCTGTCAATCAACGTATACAGGAAGAACCAGCCGAAGAACAGCAGAGTCCTGGTAGAAAGGTTGGAGATGGTATTAAAGTAGCTCAGTTTAAATGTATTGTATGAATTGCCCTTACTATGGCATTAAAAAATACAGAGTGTCTATTTACAGTTAGTTAAAAGTGGCAGTAAAACATTAGCTCCAGTGGCACAGATGGATAAGCGTGAGATGTTGCCTTTTTGACGCGATCGACCCGGGTTCGATCCCACCTTTTGCCGAACTTTTTTTCCCTCCCTTTTCAAATCTCGTATTAGCAATAGATTCTATTTACACTAAGTGAAAATAGCAGCATTTTTAGCAATATGCTATTTACACTAAGTGCAAATACCTATTTACACTATGTTAAAATAGCAGGATTTCTACTATCAAGTATACTACTTGTTGCAAATAGTGGCAATTTTCTGCACTTCAGTATTGTAGTAAATTATAAAACAGTATGCAATAATAACGTATTGAGTGTAAATTATAATTTTAATTTTAATTATTAAATGGATGCCACCTTATTGGTACAATAAAGCCTTCCCTACACCTACCCTAACCCTACCCGATACTTTATTTTCAACTTTTTGATTATTTCCTTAATTTTTATTGAAAATAAACGCCTTTACGATGTGATGTGATACGAGATTTGAAAAGAGAGAAAAAAAAAGTTTGGCAAAAGGCGAGATCGAACCCGGGTCGATCGCGTCAAAAAGCCAATGACACACGCTTATCCATATGCACCACCGGAACTGATGATTTACAGCCACATTTAAATTATTTATTGAAATTATAACATCAATTGGTGGTGAAATTGCGTTTCTTTTCCCAAAAACGTATTCTGCAGAAGTACTATCACAATCATTAATAGAACCTTTAAGGAATCTGAATCATTATTCACAATTACCATTCCTATAATCATAACCACCATGCAACATGTCAGAACACTGCGCTTTTTTCCATCTCCAATTACAGAAAGCAGTTTAAGGTTTGGGTGGGGATGTGTTGTTTACATTATTAAAGCTGAGACTTGTGATCATAGATCCACAGATCAAGTTTTCTGAAAAAACATTTCCCTTTAGCTCATTAAGGAATGTCGCCTAGTTTTTTCACCCATTATCCTTATTTCTCTCCATGCTTTAATGCTTTTGTCTTTGTGGCTCTCATTATGAGGATTAGGCCCGCTGCCTCATGCCACAACAGGTCATCCCATCCTCAGGGCAGACTGCCGCCCCTTGAATTTAAATTATGTAAAATATTATAAAAACACAATAACAATTAATTTAAGTTTGTTTTAGCCCTTCAGCCCTTCTCTTGTGTTATGTTCTGTTGTGACCTGTTTAATGTTCAAATGTTTAGTAACTTGTTCATGTAAACGCTTCTAAGTCACTATAAAGTCTTAGCAGCTTTGAGACTAAAGTTGTCTGGCTCTTGCATCTCTTCAGTTCTGTACGCCCGAGACTATGTGCGAATGTGTCGATGATCTTCCAGCAGATGAGATGTAGGTTATTTTTAGGCGCCGCCTGGCGAGGCTGTAAATGGGAGGCAGGGCGAGTTGTGAGGGCCACTGTTGATGAGATCACGCATGGCCCCATCATTCCCCCCCTCCTATCGATCGACTGTGGTCTGAAGTGGGATTGTGTCTCAGGGTGCTGCCAACTGACTAGTCCCTTCCTGAATCAAAGCACTGACAGGTGGTCATTTGTGGTCCCCCTCTCCCTTTAGCCCAAGTCTTACATTACAGATCAATGACTGATCAGAGAACAGGCTGGATGAGTTTCACTTCTAAGCCCATTCGTCAGGAGGGTGTCATTGGAGTAAGTAGATGGAGTCGGTGTGTATATCTAACAGTGCCTGGTCTTTTAAAAAGCCTTTTGGAAGGGTCTCTTTGTTCTGTCTAATGGCTAATCAGCTTTCATGTGTTTTGTCAGATGTATTTCAGAGAGTTGGTATGGTCAGAATGGCAACAAATACTATTTGCGTTACTCATTTAGCAACTTACACTGAGGAATGATGTTCCTAATAAACAAATAAGTAAATAGAAAAACATTACCAATTAAAAGTTTGGAATCATTAAGTATCAAAGTCCCCCCCCCCCCAAAATTGAGGACAACTGTTTTTAACATTGATAATAATAATAAGAAATATTTCTTGAGCAGCAAATCATATTAGAATAAAAAAGCATATTAGAATGATTTCTAAAGGATCATGTGACACTGAAGGCTGGAATAATGATGCTGAAAATTCAGCTCTGTCATTATAGGAATAAATTACAAATTAAAATATTAAGACAGAAAACAGTTATTTTAAGTTGTAATAATATTTCATAGTATTACTGCTTTACTGTATTTTTGAGCAAAAAAAATGCAATCTTGGTGAGATTAGTGTAACCAAGGAAACTGCAGAAATATATTTTTCACAAAAATGGGTTAAAAATACCAAATAACCATATTCTTTGGTTCAAAATTAGATTTCTTTCCCCCCCAAAAATGCTAGTTAATGTTAGCACATTAGACTAAAATTTAGTGACTTTGCTTTAGTTACCCAATAAAAAAAAAAAGATCACTTTTGTACATTTTGAGGATTTTTTAATCCATCTTGTTACACTTGAGGTGTTCCCTCAAAACTAAAATAAAATACTGGTTTCATTAGTTTTACCAACTTGTTTTCTTTTGGTTTCTTTCAGTTAGCACAGGGTTTGTATTTCTTTTTGGAACTGATTGTAGGCCTCATTGATCTGAACTCATGTTCCTCAGTTTTTGAATGAATATTGCCAAAATTGTCCACAAATAACGCTTTATTCACTCAAAAACTGAGGTGCAGCTCAGATCTATGAGGCCTACGATCAATCAGTTAGAAAAAGAAATGCAAAACTGGTTATATTTGAAAGAAACAAGTTGACAAAAGGAGTGAGTCCAAGATTTGGTGATAATATAGAATATTATTTTTAAAAGGCTGGTCATGGAAACACCAAATTATGTAAAAGATTTTCAGCACAGCACAAGGGATAATGCATTAAGGTGCACATGCTTTTGAATGGAGGCCAATACGGAAGCATCACGCATCCCGAGCAGTGAACGTTTCTTCCATTCTCGAAATTGGAAACGCAGGTACCAGCCGCTGGGAAAGATTATTTTCTGCAAACACGTTTTCCCTTTTGGACCTTTTGACAAATGTTCTAGGAAAGCGATCAGCAACCTGACCTGACAAATAACCCCCGTTCCCATGTTTTCAGAGAGCTCGGAGCTTCTCTGCCACCAATGGCCTTTAGCTGGGGACAGCTGATGCTAAATCATCTCCCAAAAATTAATAGAGCATTTCTCTGTCAACTCGCTTACCAGCTGTTTGCATTTGGTCTGGATGTCGGTGCTGCTTCTCTTCCATGGATTCCTCATTCATTTTTATAACCAGCTTGTTTTATTAGCGTTGTCTACTGGAGGGAGGCAGTGCTTCGCTGTTAATTGGCGCACCGCATGACGGTATTCCCACTGAGCGTCATGGTGCGAAGGGAAGATTGTATGAGGGTATCTCCGACTCCTTTCTCAAATCAGATTACCCTATATTAAACTTAATATAGTGCGAGCGATAGCCGGTTTTATATTGCGCTCACCCATTGCTCCATTTATGCCGAATATACGGCGGCATTGTGATGGGTTAGACGGCTAGAGGGCGTGCTGAGATGCAAGAGGAAGTGACATGTTGTCACAGGTGCACAGATGCAGAAAAGATAATTACGCAGCGGGTTCGATGATGGAAGACAGACATGTCAACATCGCTGCCATAACAACTGATCGCGGGTTAGGTTCGTCACTTTACCGATGATAGATCGGCGGCAAGGAACAGGTCACAAATCGGCATCGATGGACAGGCTTCCAAAAAAAGGGCACCTACATGACTGACAGAGAAGAGGCCTTGCATCTCTCACTCTCAGATTCTCAGCTGCGCTCGCTGCGGGGCATGTCGCAGATGACTCACTTTATCAGTTCAAACCTCACAGTGTTTGACAGTCGCTCCTTCTACGACGTGATGTGAGATGCCGGCAGGGGGTCTTCACTTGCTCGGTTTCTACACCCAGTGACATTAGATACTGTTAGATATGTGTACGCTTTATAAGGCGGAAGACATGCAACTGAGGTTTATGATGATTTATTTATTTGCATTTTGTTATATTTGTGTACCATATCCTAACTACACTCTTATAAATAAAGGTTCCAGAAGGTTTTTTTTTTGCAGTGATGTCATTTTGGGTTCCTAAAACAGCCTTTTTTCCAATATAAATAAAATTTTGTCCAATGGAAAGGTTCCATGGATGTTGAAGGTTCTTTATGGAACCATAGATGGCAATAAAGCAGTAGCGTATTGGCACAGCAGGTTTTCACTGACAATCAAATGTTGAAACCGCTGCATGACATGACAAATTACAGCCAGTTGAAAGACATTTGGAGCAAGATGTTGGACCAATCAGGTTTCTTAGGACAAAAAGAAGAAATGTCACATCTGATTAGTGTTAGATGATGTGTTTAATTTGTTTGTTGTATTTCTGTGGTGATGTTTTTGTCATTAGTATAGTGGTTGTCACTGGGGATGCTCATTTTGACTGCTTAAATATTCTAAATCAATCAGCCAAGGGTAGAACAAGTTCTGTCTGCACTATTTTTAAATTGCCTGTCAATGTGCACATGCATCAGAACATGTTTTACCATTGCATCACATCTTGTCATATTTATAAGCATCTTGTACCTTGAATGTAGCATTTTTAAGACAGCATGTCAAGTGGAAATATTTCAAAATATGTCCCAGATGCCAGAGTTGTGTGTGCTGTTTTTGAACTGAAGAATGTATAGGCCAATTCTTACCAGTTGGACCACCAAAATAAAAATGAAAAGTTTGTGACCTTTCAAAACGTATTCATGATCAATCATTGCTCAATCATGGCAGTGATTTTTACCATGGTAAAGAGATGTTGACACTTGTGCTGTACCTAAATCTCATCCATGTCAAAAATGATTTTTAAAGGAGAAATATTGTACACTTACATTGCATTTAATTTATTTCAATAGTTCTAAAAAGTAATTCATTAATTAATTGATTTATTATGATTTTATATACTACTACTACTACTACTACTACTAATAATAATATTAATAATAATAATACTCATTATTGTTAGTATTTATAATAATATTTCTTATTTTTTATTAATGATAATATATTATTGATTATTTTGCAATCAACAACAACAACAACAATAATAATAATAATACCAAGTAATATATTTTTAACTGTTGCCTGTTTATGATTGCCAGCTTGTTTCTCAGGTTATGTACAGTGGGTACGGAAAGTATTCAGACCCCCTTAAATGTTTCACTCTTTGTTATATTGCAGCCATTTGCTAAAATCATTTAAGTTAATTTTTTTCCTCATTAATGTACACACAGCACCCCATATTGACAGAAAAACACAGAATTGTCACAGCATCTCTGGAGAGACCTAAAAATGGCTGTACACCAACGTTTACCATCCAACCTGACAGAACTGGAGAGGATCTGCAAGGAGGAATGGCAGAGGATCCCCAAATCCAGGTGTGAAAAACTTGTTGCATCTTTCCCAAAAAGACTCATGGCTGTATTAGATCAAAAGGGTGCTTCTACTAAATACTGAGCAAAGGGTCTAAATACTTAGGACCATGTGATATTTCAGTTTTTCTTTTTTAATAAATCTGCAAAAATGTCAACAATTCTGTGTTTCTGTCAATATGGGGTGCTGTGTGTACATTAAGGAGGAAAAAAATTAACTTAAATGATTTTAGCAAATGGCTGCAATATAACAAAGAGTGAAATTTAAGGGGGTCTGAATACTTTCCGTACCCACTGTATATCTAATATTGTGCTACTGCTTGAATGTGTCTCATTCAATCTAGAAAAAAAAAAAACTAACTCTGATGGTGTTTCATCTAATTGGATTTTGCAGATAAAAACTATGTCTGGCTCTCTGTTTATACTAATTCATACATATCAGCTTCATGAATATCAAATAGCTTTGCTTGGCTTTCTGATTGTAATGAAATGCCTGGAAGACACCAAATGACCTTGACTTGGGACAGTCTCTCACAGATCATGTGTGACCCACAGAGGAACTACAACATGAAATTCAAGTCATCTGTTATCCAACAGAGCAACACTCTGCTTTTTATTGCCTATTTTATGTCAAAACTGGGGCGTTGAGTTGTGATCACTTTTGATTAAACATCCAAATTGCTGGAGATTCGCAAATCTGCCGTGTAGCTTTTATGGCATCGCTTTCGACTTGATTGGCATCCAGTCTGCCGCACCACTAAATCACACAGCCCAAAGCGATCCAGACGGCACTGAGCGCATTGAATTTGCTGCCATTTTAAGTAACAATATCCCCTGAATGTCACTTCCTCAGGGCCTGCAGGAGGAGGGGCGAGAAGAAGAGTGGCGAGACGGAAAAAGGCAAAAGAGCGATAAGGAAAACCTGCTCTCCTCGACTCGCAAACGCCTCACCTTCAAAATTTATCTTACTCTTTTTCCCCAACACATACACACGTCTGCCCTTTCTCAATGTGACGTGCTCACGTGAATTCCCATGAACTCACTCTGCCCATGTTCCTGTCATACGTGTGACGGTTCAACAGCATGCAGGCATGACACCCCAGACCACCGCAGACCTATAGCACATTAGAAAATCAATCCCTCCCATGTCGGCGTGTGTCCAAAGGGCCCATACAGCGCGCACAGCTGCTGGCGTGCTGAGTTGAGGCTTTTAAATGTCATTGGTTGAGCTGGGAAACATGCACGAGCCCATCAGCGCTTTCAGTGAATGGAGAGTATCGCTTTACTGCTTTATTTAAGTGACTAATCACCCATCAGTTCAGGGCACAGCGAGAAACTGTGTGTGTTTGTGCAAAAGAGAAAACAACAGATTTTTAGAAATGCAAATATTTGTTTTGAACGATTCGAGTGAAATGGTTCTTTTACCAGATTGCTCTGAGATGGTTATGCGAAGATCTGTGTCGGCTAACTATAGCATTTTCTGTCGTGTTTAGATATTCTGGGTGACGTCTCGGGTAATGTCAGTTCAGCTATGCTCTGTTTACCTGACTTCTGAAACCTTCGAGTTCGGCGTAGACATTAAAATGCTTTTAACGCTGAGAAAAAACAGCAGATGATCCTTTCATAAAACTGACAAGCAAACAACATCGCCTAGCAACAGAAGCTGCGCCGAACCGCCGTTGTGTTTGGAGCCAGAGATTCAAGCGAGACATTTATAGCTAGAGGCCAGTTTGTCTGAGATGATAGGTTACTGTTCTTTATCATTTTTGTAAAAGGTTTGGGTCATGTTATGAGAAACATTTCAGAAAATAAAAACTTGACTTTATTGCTGCTTCTCACATAACTGTGCAAAAAAAAGTTCTTTAAAGGAGAAACATTATGCACTTTTGGAGCATTTTATTGTTTCCAACATAATTTTTTTTTTTATTTATTTACAAAGCAGGCCTATTATTAGGATTTTTTTAAAACTAACTTTAACTTTGCCTCTAACTCTATTTCTAATATTTATAAAATAAATGTAATATAATATAAATGTATTCAATTATTTACAAAGTATTATTTGGAATTATTATTGTCTTTTTTGTCAACTTTATTTCATTCATTTAAATGTTATATATACTGTACATACACACACACACACAGTATATATTGCATGGCCATTTTCCAGCATCTAACTTTATTATTTGTAATATTCACAAAAATTTACGTTTGTTTTTGTAATGTAGTTTTGAGCTGACATGAGCTTTACCCATTATCTTAAATTAGTTAATATCAGCGATAGAGAGCAACAGTCGTAACAGAGCATTTTACAGATTTTTTTAAAGCGCTTTACAGTTTAAAAATAGTGTACACTGGAAGAGGTTTTGTGTCGTTTAATTTCAAAAGAACATTTATGTCCATTATATGGCCCCTTGAAGTATCTTAATGGAGAGGTAGCGGCATATAAGTTGCCATTAAATTGCATTGTGTTGACGCTGCTGTTCTGCGCACAATTCTTTAGGCTGAAATATAAAAACCCATCCAAAAAGGCAGAATCCATGTCTGATGGCTCTTTCTCTCTCACAACCTCTCTCCCTCGCCCCTTCTGTGTGAAAAGAACCAGTTTTGCTCCACATAAAGCACTCTAACAAGCAATTCAGGCCAGGTCTGTTTCTTCAACTCCAGAGAGCTCCAGTCTAGCCTGTGTAATCAATCACAGTGTAACCATCTATTCCTGAAGACCTGCTGAAGCAAATGATATGCAGTAGCAGTCTCAGTACCCAGTTAACGGCCCAGAAAGGAGTTAGTCTGAAGAAGAAGAAAAAAATCACATTGCACACACCATTAATAAAGTAGATTAGCCTGGATGATTTTATCTTTCATTTAATTGCTTGAGTTGTTTAATAGTTAATATTGTTTAAACAAAGCGTAAATGTGATATTTAAAGTGATATTAAAAGAAGAAATGGATCTGGTGTCAAGTAACAACTGCATTTTTGATGCATCTCAGTAACATCAAGATACAATGCTTTCCATATTACTAGGGCCTAAAGCATGTGAAGTAAGTTTTATGATGAACAGGTCTGATTCATGAAACAAGCGCAAGTAAATGCAATGTGTAAATTTAAATGTAATTCTTGCATAAATATAATGCAAATGATTTACGAATGATATATGTAAAAATGGCTTTTTAATGAAGAATGTAAGTATGTTTTTTATGGAAAATTGATTGTGTTCTTGCAACAGTTTACACACTTTTTTAAAGGGGTCATATGATGCGATTTAAATTTGTCCTTTCTCTTTGGAGTGTTACAAGCTCTTGGAGGTTGCCACAAGCCCGCCGGCCGCTCTTTCGTCGAATCCGCCGGCCACACCGTTCTCAAGCCCGCCCGCCTCCACTCACTCAAGCCCGCCTGCCGCCACTCACTCAAGCCCGCCTCTGCTCACTCTAGGCCGCCGGCCTCTGCTCACTCTAGCCCGCCGTGTGTGACACTGTGTTTCATTGTGAAAGCGAAACTACTTTGTTTGGCCTTCCAAAAGAGGACACGACTAGAAATCAGTGGTTAAGTTGTATTTACAACACTCTTCTAGAACAATTCAACCCAAGTATTCAGATGTGTCCAGCGCATTTTATGGAGGACTGTTTCCTGATCCTGGTAGAGTAGACTACAATGCCGGCTGTTCTGACTCACAGACTCTAAGTACGTTTTTTATATTTAAAGAATTTGCCACTGACGATTCAAACGCGAGTTCTGAGCAGTGTAGAGTAGCGTTTGTTGTTTGTCATTTCTCCAATCACAAATGCAGACGTGGTTTTATGTTTAAGCGGCGTGATGAAACGCAACACGTAAAAAGACAGTATAAGTCATTATAATCCGTAATTATGTCCCCACTGGATGCAGCAAATGTCTCGTTTATAATGGGTTTTAATGTTTTGTCTTGTCACTCCGGCCAGGAAAAAGCATCACAATATGGTAAGGGGCGCAACATTTCCGTCACACGCTTGAGGTATTCGGCCAATCACAACGCACTGGATAGCTGGCCAATCAGAGCACACCTCACTTTTCAGACCGATGAGCTTTGTAAAAATCGACGTGTTTCAGAAAGGCGGGGCATAGAGGAGAAACAATAATGTACAATATGTGGAAAATAATGTGTTTTTTTAACCTTAAACCGCATAAACACATTTCATTACACCAAATAATTTTCTTTTTAGCAACATCATATGACCCCTTTAAGAATGATTAATGTAAGAATGGTTTCGCAAACATTTAACATAAAGGTTTTATGAATAAATTTAGCAATTTATGTGATAGCAGTAGTCAAGTAGTAACTAAATCAGCATACTATCATCTCAAAAACATTGCAAGAATTAGATGTTTTGTTTCCAGTCAAGACTTGGAGAAACTTGTTCATGCATTTATCACAAGCAGGGTGGACTATTGTAGTGGTCTCCTCACCAGCCTTCCCAAGAAGACCATTAGACAGCTGCAGCTCATTTTAGAACAGTGACTTTCATTATGAGTGAGTAACTGAAGTACTTGTAGAATATTTTTTTGTTCTAAAACACTGATTCATTCAGGAGCAATACAAGTTACTGTATTTGAGTGAGTGACTGAATCAATCATTCAACCAATATTCAATATTTTTTTATTTTATGTTTGTGTGTATATATAGTATGGGTTGAATGAATGAGTAATGAATAAATGAGTAGAATAATTAAGTGAATCATAAATACTGTCAATGTGTGACGAGTGGGGCAGGGCCGAGAGCCGTGGGAACGGAGCGAGGCCGGTGGAGTAAGTGATAATGCACGACACCTGTGCCACTCACTGGTCTCGAGTCCCATGGAGGAGCTCCGGAAGGATAAAAGGAGGAGTGACGAGAGAGGACCAGGCCTGGATTTTATTTTGTGTTTTGGTTCTATTTATGTGCAGCAGTCGTCCGTCTGCCGCCATGGACGCTCAAGGCGGTGGGCTGGAGTGAGTTGCCGGGGGGGTGGACAAACTCACTGCCGGCCGCCTGGGCTGTAGAGGGATGGCGGCCATCCGTGAGGGAGCGGAGGAGTCGCCGCCGTTCGCCTGAGGCCGGAGCCTCCTGCCATCCGCCATGATGGGGAGGAGCAGGGAACGGGGGACTCCTGCCGGCTGCCCCGAACCCGGAGGAGCAGTCGCCGTCCACCGGGCGGCGGAGGAGTGTCGGGCCATCCACCGAGGGCTAACCAGTGCCGCCGCCAGGCATCGCGGAAGAGTTTACCCAGCTAGTGGAGGGCAGAGCGGTTGTGTGTCTGGGAACCGGAACAAGATTTTTTTTCCTTTCTCCCCTCTCTCGTCTCTGTCTCTCCTCATCCTTCCGTCTCCTTTTCTCTTGCCTCGTCTGTCTGTCCTTACCCCCAGCCAGGTACACCACAGCCGCCGTGATCGGCTCCCCCGAAGGGGGGAAGGGGGGAGTAGAGCGCAGTCTCAGGAGTACGCCCCGGCCTGCGAGGGGCGATATGTGACGAGTGGGGCGGGGCCGAGAGCCGTGGGAACGGAGCGAGGCCAGTGGAGTAAGTGATAATGCACAACGCCTGCGCCACTCACTGGTCTCGAGTCCCACGGAGGAGCTCCGGAAGGATAAAAGGAGGAGTGACAATAGTGCAAGATGAGAGAGGACCAGGCCTGGACTTTATTTTGTGTTTTGGTTCTGTTTGTGCGCGGCAGTCGTCTGTGAGGGGCTGTCGCACTATTTTCAGTTGTGTGTGTTTATTTTATTATTAAATTATGTTTAAATGTTTGCTGGTTCCCGCCTCCTTCTTCCCGATCTGTGTTACACAATGATTCACTCTACTGAAGGTCGACCGAAAATACTATAGACCATAGACTTATTAAGGGAGGGAGCCGAAACATATCTAGCAACAACATGGCATCATCTGTTTGATGTAGTGGTTAATTAAATGTTTAGTTTATTTGCAGTTTTAAACAAACACTTTACCTGCTCTTACATTAATAACATGATAACATGAGAAATATTCAGTCATTTCCACCACATTTATCATCAATATTCTTATTTTGCGCAATCAATCTTATTTTCCACAATAAGCGACAAACTGATGTAATTAATGGTACTTCGTCGTCGCCATGGCAGCATGCCTGTCCAGCCCCCTCTGCGACAAACATTTTCTCAAGGTTGCGACAGTACTTCCTCAGCAGATTCGAATAGCGCAGAAAACGGCCATAATTCTCTGTCTCTTCGATCTCAATCCAAAAGCACTCAGACGGCTGTCCCAAAGCTGTCCACGGAGTGAATAACTGCCTCATGATGGATGGACCAGCTGGAATGAGACATACTCGCCTGTATATTTCCATACGTCTACTGCGTGCCTGTTAACACACCAGGGTAGATCCTCAAGTCTTGAAACCAGAACATGCCACATGTTAATGGCTCCCTTCTGATGTATTAGAAGTATTTTAGGCATACATATTGTGATGCAAGGACTGATGCTCCAGAATGCACAAGAATACCAGGACGCCTTGTCAAGGTCCAAAAAGGACAAAAAAAGCACCATAATAGTATTTGATATGATTTGTGTGCTTTCCAAGCTTTCTGAAGTCACACAATAGCTTTAAGTAACAATTCTCTGAAAAGCTTGCCCTCCACCATAGCTCCTAAATCTAATTTGTGCATAGTCAAGCTTGACATGTCACACCAGGTTTGATGTGAATGAGACACACAAAAGCCAAAAGTATTATACGGTAAATATGCTGGAACTCAAATAATATTTGACAGCTACATTGGAGGGGGACATTTTAAATAATGTGCCAATAGAAAGAAAAAAAACTAAATAGAAATAAAATAATAATAATATATTAATAAATAAAATCAGTCTTTAAACTGTCCTGTTTGATTGCTTGCTGCATCAATCAAATCGTATTTCCTCTTTGCTAACTAAAACTGCATTATTCATTAGCCATAGTATTTCTGAATTGAATTTTTCCACAAAAAAAAACAAAGCAATAAACTGCGTTAAAATCTGATGCCAAACAATATTAAAGAATGTTTAGATGTTTTTACTCAAAAATATTATATTATATTACTCCTTTGTATGAACTCCTTGTGCATACAAAAATATGGTATTATATTAAATGCAGAAAAAGTCCATATTTAAACTGTCCTGTTGCTTACTTGCCACAATAATGCAAATCATAATTCCATTTTGCGAAGTAAAACTGCATTATTCATTAGCCATAGTCTTTGAGCAATTTCGGTATTGCATTTGTCCAAAAAAACAAAGATGCAGTGAGCTACGTTAAAAACTGATGCCAAAACGATTTGTCAACTTGTTTGCAATTGGCAAAATCCTATTTCGGAGGCGTTATTACTTGGACAAATTCTGTGATTGAGATTTGTACAGAAACGAAGGCGGCGTGAATGGAAATGACATTGCCCTCTGGAGCGTTTTATGAATGGCGTTTGGGAACGAGATAAGTGTGAGTTTTCAGGGAGACAGAGGAGTGAAGAGAGGAACGTGGATGGCACTCGTTTCCACTTTGTCTCTCGCTCAACGTTCCATAATAACAAAGTCTGATTCGTAAAAAACTTGGAAGAGCGGTGAAGGGCAGAATTAGGCTTTCTGCTTGGTGCCGCCGTGAGCTCCACAGATCATAATGAGTCATTCTGTCTCCAGTTCAACTGAGAAAATGTAATTAAGCGAGACTCTGACACCTGTAAGGGTGCTCAGAGAGAGAAAAAGTGTGTGAGAGAGAGGAAAGGTTGTGTGATGGGGGTGGGGAGTTGCCAGGCAACTGGTGTGTCTCCGAATGGGACTCTATAATTGGGAACGATTCTCAGGTTTCTGTGCACTTTCATTCCCACGAGCATGTATGCATGCGCTCGCACATACGCACCTATATCCACTTGTACATATATGTATCATGTAACATCCTGGTTGCCAGGCAACTGCATCCTCCCCTGCCAGTATGAGCCGTAATTGGCTGGTGGCACAGAGGGACAGACGATGCCAGATCGAGCCGACTCCACTGCTGCCTCCTACGTTACACTCCTGCCTGGTTGCTAGGCGACAAACTCGAGCATCCATGCCTCCCTGACATATAATTGGCTGGTGCTGTGGTCGTAGCGAGCACAGGTCTAAACCTGTCCTGCTTAATGTGGCTAGCTTGTGAATGTGTGTGAAAGGGAATGCAATTTAGCACTTAAATTCTGACCTAAATATAACTTGTTTTTACAGCTCAGAATGAAATTGTGGCCGTCGTGGAAGGTTTTCGATGCTAGACAAGAAGACAACATGAAATTAATTCACAGTCCATTTTACTTGCATAGTGGGATCTGAGTAAAACAAGATGTTAAATTGATGTTTTAAAAATAAATACATTTATTTTATAAATAAACAAAAAAATAAGATTTAAAAAATAACCAAATAAATTAAAAAAAATACTTTTAATAAATAAATAAATAAAAGTAAAAATGAAAGTTGTTTTGTTTGTTTTCTGGATGTTGTTTTTTTATTTATTAAAAAATCAACTTTTTTGCCATAGACTGCCTTGTAAATAGGATCAATTTTGATTTAATATTTCAGTTAATGTTGATTTAATGACTACTAGTTAAATTTAGGAGCCGTTTTTGCATGAAAATCTGACTTTTTTATTGTCAAGCTATTTATATGAAGCCACAGTCTTGTTTCAGAAGATTTGTAGATGTGGCAAACAGTGGAGACAGGGCCAGCTGTTTGACAGTAAATATGAGGTTCCTCCCCATTACCCATCATTACTACTCCAATTATCACCTCTCCCAGAGATCCAAATAAACTCTGCCTGCCCCCCATTTCATATGTTACGTTCAGCAGCGCTAATGAACAAGTGATGAGACCCCGTACGAACCACAGCTCTCCTGCAAGACAGCTCCAATCCACAACAAAAACATAGAACATCAAAAATGTGAATGCAGGCTCTCACATCTGTTAAACACTGAAGATCTTATTGGAAGCTCATCGAGTGCGAGTTCATTTGGTCCGACAGCTGTGAGCCCTAATGACGATCATGTATTTCATGAACTCCAATTGTGTCAACACTCTTCTGATAGGCTAATCAACTTAAAACAAATGAATTAGACGGCTGGCTGGACCGAGTCGTTGATTTCAAGGCCCCATGAGGAGGCGTTTTTAATCAGGTGTGTGCATGTTTGTTTGTGTGTCCGTACCAGGGGAGAAGCCGTACAAGTGCTCATGGGAAGGCTGTGAATGGCGGTTCGCAAGAAGCGACGAGTTGACAAGGCACTACCGCAAACATACCGGCGCTAAGCCTTTCAAGTGCAATCACTGCGACAGGTGAGACTCAAAACTCCAGAGAATCACCTATGTGACGCCTACAAATGCTAGCTGACATGTCACATTTTGTTACACTTCATGTTATAACTTCATATTATACATTACATTATAATAAATAAAATGAAGTGAATTTATTTCATTTTTTAACCTTTTTCATTCTTGTATAATTGTTGTACATGCAATATGAATGAGACTACATGTAATATTAATTTCTAAAATGCAAGACAATTTAATGGTGACCAGCAACTAGACCGTTTCACTGTACATATTAATGCAAAAATATTATATATTTACAATTTTAAAAAATACCATTTTGTAATACTAGTTTGTAATGTTAAAAATAAAAATGTACACATTAAACAAATGTTTAAAAGAGAATTCTATTTAGTTGCACTTCTACTATCATATATATATATATATATATATATATATATATAGGTGCATCTCAATAAATTAGAATGTCGCGTAAAAGTTCATTTATTTCAGTAATTCAACTCAAATTGTGAAACTCGTGTATTAAATAAATTCAATGCACACAGACTGAAGTAGTTTAAGTCTTTGGTTCTTTTAATTGTGATGATTTTGGCTCACATTTAAGAAAAACCCACCAATTCAACCATCAACCATCTCAACAAATTAGAATACTTCATAAGACCAAAAACAAAACAGTGAATTGTTGGTCTTCTGGAAAGTATGTTCATTTACTGTACATGTACTCAATACTTGGTAGGGGCTCCTGTTGCTTTAATTACTGCCTCAATTCGGCGTGGCATGAAGGTGATCAGTTTGTGGCACTGCTGAGGTTCTATATTTTGCTGTAGTGTGTCAGTAGGAAATATCAGTTTACATTTCTAAACATTTGCCGTTAATTGTAGTTATCCAGTTAGATTTTTGTTTGCACAAGGAGTCTGACAACAGTCAGTGTGCTCCACACAGAGATCTGATCCCACCATCATCCAGTCCATCTGAAATTATATGAAGAAACAGAAAAAAAACTGAGACAGACTAAATCCAGAAGAACTGTGGCAACGTCTTCTCCAAGAAACCTTCCTGCAAAGCTACAATACTGTGAAAAGTTTTAGGCACTCGTGTAAAAATGCTGTAAAGTGAGGATGCTTTCAAAAATAATGTCATAAATAGATTTTATTAATCCATTAACTAAGTCAAATCAACATTTGGTGTGACCAACCTTTGCGTTTAAAACAGCTTTTGTCCTAGGTCCACTTGCGCATAGTTTTTCAGGTAGCTTTGCAGGTAGGGTTCTTGAAGTATCTTGGAGTCATTGACACAGTTCTTCTGGATTTAGTCTGTCTCCATTTTTCTGCTTCTTCATGTAATCCCAGACGGACTGGATGATGGTGAGATCAGATCTCTGTGCGGAGTACTGGCTGTTGTCAGACTCCTTGTGCATACAAAAATCTCACTGCATTATTCCAATTAATGGCAAAAGAAATGTTTAGAAATGTATTTATATTATACATATATTTTCTACTGACACACTACAGCAAAATACAGAAATAACTGACTTAAAACCATTTTTGTTGGTGAAAATACAAATAATGGCCAAAGACTTTTGCACAGTAGTGTATATTGTAATACTATTTTGGATTTTTAATAATAAATACAAATCAGCCTCATTTAATTCTTACTAAGCCTCATTTAGTTCTAGCACCTTGTGGGGATTTTGGGAATTCTTGGTCAACAATTTTTGTAAACTGATTTATATCTTAAACATTATTTTTAATAGCAAAATCTAACACAGGTGTCCTGAGTCTAAAAATGTGATGAATAGTCTGAAATATTTTCATTTTCAAATCTCCATCTAAGATGGTCCACCTGTCACCTGTGCCGCTAGATGTAGCTTAATGATTAAAAACATCTGCTATTCAGACAATGGTTTCTTTGTATTCACCAGATCTTGTAAATAAGCTTGAAACTGAACATGGTGAGTGACAAGTAGAGTCATCTGCCCTATTTTGCCCCAATTACATTTACTCACATTAGTGTTGGGGAAGCTAAAATGTCCTAAAATATTTTGTTTCTTTTTTTATGCTGCATATTGGGAAGTCCAGTTTATTCTAGTGAATCAGTTTGTCTGAACGGGCCAGCAGACAAACTCATTTTTTAATATATAATCATTATTTATACATAGTAGGTTCCTAAACTATTGCATAATATTATTTATATGAAGTACTTACTGAACTAGTGCTTCTTGACTTGAGTGCTGTGTTTGATAAAATAGATCACCAGATTCTCATAAATAGATTAAGTGATTATGTTGGTCTATCTGGAACTTGGATTGGTTTTGAATTGGTTTTTATCATACCTTAGCGGATGCACATTTGTAGTATCTATTAATAATACCTTGTCTGAACATACAAGGTATCATGGGGTTCCTCAGGGATCAGTTTTAGGACCACTGCTTTTTAATCTATATTTGTTACCTCTCTGTCACATCATCAGGAGGCATGGTATCACTTTTCATAGTTATGCTGATGATACAAAGTTGTATTATATCCGTGTCTCCTGATGATCCTGTTCAATTTGATTCACTTGCAAATTGCATCCAAGACATAAATGACTGGATGTCACAAAATTTCTTACAACTCAACCAAGATAAAGCGGAAGGTTTGATTATTGGATCAAAAGCGCAGAGAAATGGACCCCTAAGCTAAATATACTAGGATTAATCCCAAGTCAAGTGGCAACAAACTTAGTTGTCTTTGATTCAGATTTTATGTATATAATATTACCAAAATTGCATTTTCTAATCTGAAGAACATTGCTAAAGTAAGTCAATTTCTCTCTCTGAGCAATACAGAAAAATGAATGCATGCATTTATAACTAGCAGGCTTGGCAATTGTAATGCCCTCCTTGCGGGTCTACCAAAGAATACAATTAATCAACTACAACTAATCCAAAATACTGCTGCTTGAATATTGACAAAAGCCAAAAAAAAGAGATCACATTACACCTGTATTAATGTCATTACACTGGTTACCAGTTAGTTTTCGTATTGATTTTAAAAATCTCTTATTAGTTTATAAGGCATTGCATGGATTTGCTCCAGACTATCTTTCAAAAATGCTCACAGTATATGAACCCAGAAGGACTCTCAGATATTCAGATTATTTTCTTCTAACTGCACCTCATAGTAGAACTAAACAATTTGGTGATGCTGCTTTTAGCCGTTATGCTCCTCACCTCTGGCACAAACTTCCAGAGGACATACGATGTGCTGAAAGTATTAATAGTTTTAAATCTAAATTAAAAAAAAATATATTTTTTTTATTCTGGCCTTCCTGTAATGTCTTAAAAAGCCTTAGTATATTTTGTTTTTTTCCCCTTCATTTTAATCTTTTTGTACTATACTTCATATTTTAATCTTATATACTTTAATTTTGTTCTTCTATTTTAATACATGAAAAGACATAAGACTATGACTCCTCCCCTTGCAATTTTCCTTGCCCTGTATCGTGCTCTTTTATTGGTTCATGTAATTTCCAGTCAAAACACATTTCACTCTAAGTCACAGACAAGGTCCAGACATTGCCGCTTCTCTCAGATTGAGTAGTTGATTATTCACTCTACGCAATTGTCACTCACGTGAACGAGTACTGATTTGCCTCTGATTTTGCGCTTTTGTCCACAACCTCCAGAAGACTGTTGGCGAGTAAAAATCAGGCCTAAAATCATGTAGTGTATACATGAAAACAGCTAAACCAGTTTGTTAGTTTAGTTCTAGCAATAACAGTACTGTCTTAGGCTGCATATACATTACATGGATCAAGTGACCTAATTTTTTTTTTCCTCCAGTGTGGCACAAATCAGATATATCCCATGAACGTGTAAGCAGGAAAAAAGCACATGGATTCCGATATTCTCAGATTGATTTCAGGCCTCTTTTATGTGGAAATAAATGTGATATGAACCAGATACATACATTTGTGTCTGCCATGTAAGCGGACAGATTGGATATTCCCCTGTCAATGTGAGTCGTACGTCACTGAAAAAGCAACTGCGGCGAATTATATAAATTCAGGTGGACACCAATCACGTGATCACATGACTCTTTTCAATGGCACAATGGATGACGAAGTCTCAACCTAGTGGAGATAGTCTGAGGTTTTATTTCTTTTGAGCCTTTGTTCAAGCAAAATCTTGTATTATCATTTCATCTGCATTCATTGCAAATGGCGTCATCTTTGCTTCCTTTTCAGCCTAAAGTTTTCCAAGTCAGTACGTCTAACTTGGGTCGTTTTGCCAAGTGTATAGTGTAAATGCAGATATTGAATATGGGTCACTTTTAAAATAAGATGTTAGTTGGTTCTCAAAAAATGTTTGATACAGTCAACAAGTCAGAATTGGGCATCAAGACCTGCAGTGTGAATGTGGCCTAAGGACGAAATTCGTTCGGACGGTGCTGCGAAAAGGAGCGGGAGCAGGATATGACATCATGCGCCAAAATATCCTCACTAGTCATAATTATTTTTTATTTAAGTGATTACAATCAGTCACAAGTATAGTTAATCAAGTACACACACGCACACATACAAATCTCATGTAATAAAAAAAATCACATCAAATTACACGTTTCACTTTTCAAACATGCCATCCGCTCCTGTTTCCCTTGCCACCGCAAACCAAGCCGCTTCTCTTTTTATGGGATTTTTGTAATCTTTTAAAGTTGTTGAATAAAGCAAGATGATGCGACACTGCTAAAATTAGCGATTCCTCCATTTCTGTACCGAGAGGACACTTTATGAGGTTTTGATCTTCTATTGGTCTCAGGCATTCACAGGATGCAAATTCGCAGGTCAGAGTTCACCAAAATTGAACTTTGCTACACAGCGAAATGAGAAATATCTTCGCACGGGCTTGCGTTTCCGCTTTGACACATTCGCATGCGTATGAATGGAAGTCAATGGAGCGAAAAGTCTAGTGTGACCGCGGCTTAAGACATTACTAAACTGAAAGATTTGGGATACTCCACACAAAAGCTGTAATTAATGTAAATGCATGCTGGTACGCTCTAAATGTTCCAACAAACTTTACATTTTTATTTCATGAAATAAACTAAACTAAAATATAAAAAGTATGCATTTCCATTTGGGTACAAAGCTAAGCACGTAGATCTGTGCTTTCTTTCAGAACATTTTAAATTTGGGCACAGTGCCTGCGAGACTGTTGCCTCCTGGTATTGACCAAGAGCTTCCACCTCTGAAGTGAATCTTAACTTGTCTTCGCTTTGATGTATAAATAGGTCCTTCATGCTTGTTAGACTTGCTCATCTCACTTTGAGCTCAGCTCCGCCCTCTCTTGTCATCCTGGCTGCTCATACACCTTGGGGAATCCATTCTGTTGTTGTCAAGGGAGCCCAGGATTACCATTACAATGATGGAGTTGACGGGAACAGTGGAGAGCAGCATGTGGAGGGTCTCCCAGTCTCGTCTGAACAGTAAATACAGTAGACCAAGACGCTAGACCTGTAGCCTTGGCCCTCAGGCCCATTCTTAATCCGGCCCGACAGTGTCCGGACCCCCTGTCAGGACAGCGGGGTGGGGGTGTGGAAGAGGGTGGAGGTACACCAGCTGGTTTGGTGCCTCCTGGCAGTGGCTTGATCTGCCATCTGTCCGACCCTGCCAAAAACACACCCCTTGATTTCCCAATTTCCAGGACAGGTGAGACTTAACATGAAAAAAAATTATTAGCAAGAATATAAAATAAAAGTTGATGATTTTAATTGTTAAAATGTTAATTTTAATAAATGTATTATTGGGACGACCACATTTTTGTGTCGTATTTTTGTAGTATTGGTTAGCACCTAATACGCACATTAATAAACAACTAATCAATAGCGAATAGTGCTCCCTAATCTAAAGTGTTACTAAAGTTATTTAAGAGACATATAATTTAAAAAGTTGAAAGCTATTATATTCAATTCTTTAAAACTAAAATAAGTTCTCCTTAGATTCAAAAAGATCCATATTTCAGGTCACACAGGTTTCCTAATCAGTTATTTTTTTCTTTCCCTTTAGGTGTTTCTCTCGATCTGATCACTTGGCACTGCACATGAAGAGGCACATCTGAGGAGGAAGAGGAGGAGAAAGAGGCGGCAAAATGGCGAGGTGGAGAAAGAGACAGAGAGAAAGTAGAGGGAGAGAAAGAGAGGGATTATGGGAAGGAGTCGGATACCACTCAGGCCATTCGCTCATCCCACCAGAGAGAGGCCCCCCGTGAGGGAACAGGTCTTGAGGTTTGGTCGGCCACGTCTGACCATGAGGACGTAAATTTGGAGGTCTACAGATCTGAGAAGGTGGTACGACATCTTATGTCACTGAAAGACAATGTGCTTCAGTAGGTATTTGCCTAATACTTAAAACATCAATGACTCAATTTAGTTACTACTATTATTGTGTTCCAGTGTCTCCAAGATCCATTTAAAGCTTTCGTCAATTTTACATAGAGTACATCTTACACAGATTGTCACAAACGGACAAGCTACTATTGAACATTGATTTGATTTACTGCACTGTGTGGGACGTCTCCCGAATGCATCTCCTTGAGACATTTTGGAGAATATCATAGTGATAGGACGCCAATCCAAAGAGATGGATTTTTTATTTTTATTTTTTTTTTTCATTTTGAGTAAGGATTATCTTTCTGCTTCGATCCCGCCAATGCATAGCCAAGATCTAAATTGGAATGTCCATCCAGAGAAATCTGGATTTCAAAGGCAAAAGGCGACCAAGTGGAATCGCCTATTGCTCAAATGTGAACCTTACTAGGGGCTGTGGAGGAAACACTCTCACCTTCTTCGTAAACGGACAAATCTCTCTCTTTGACATCCCTCCCTGCCAACCAACTGCTGCGCAGCGACACTTTGTGACTTTTTATAAAGGAAAAAAAAAATTAAGGAAGAGATCTTTTTGAATGATGAATTTTTGCTTTTCTCCTGTGGATGTGTACAAATTAGAAAAAGATAAAGAAATAAAAATGGACCAAAAAAGAAAAACTGCCATATGCACAAGCGAAGAGTAGTGGATTCTATACTGGCACAGACGCATCTGAGGTGGGCTTCATTTCTATAGAAATGCAAACTTTTAGTGGCAAAAAAAAGAAGAAGAGCAATGTTGTTGTTGCACACGTTTTGAGCATTCCTCAACATTATTTATGACCCATGAAATGTTATCCCATAAACTTGGGTTCTTTCAGAATTTCTAGGACTAGCATGAAATGAGAAAAGTACCATGGTTTATCTGCGGACTTCACAACAGAACAATGACTTCCATCACTCATGGCAGAGATTTGCGATCACAAAGTTTAGATTTTGTAAATGCATCACAGAATGTCCCGAAAAACTGTCCGGACAGACATTTCTCATCAATTATTTTAGTTTGCACAGATGAAAGCATCATAAGAAAGATGTGTGTTGTGTGTTTTTCTGGTCCTAGAGGCGACATCTACATGTTTAGACTTTGTGGTGTTTTTTTTACTTACACATTACATATCTACCTTGTGTTCCTGGTAAAAACGGCTGTACAGTGTGAAAATTGTATAGTAAAAGTGAGGTTTAAATTACAATGTACAATCAAGTGTGGGATGGAAAGTGTTCCTGATTGTGGACGGCTCTGCACTTATGCAATCATTCAGACCACTGAAAGGCCTGATCTGCTCCAGATAGATCCCACTGTGGCTCATGCATAAAGATCTACAGAAATGCTTGCTGAAGGAAGAACTCGCATAAAATTAAAAATCTGTCATCGTGTACTCACCCTTGTGTCGTTCCGAACCTGTGCGACTTTCTTTACTTAGTGGAGCACTGAAGATGTTTTGAAGAATGCTCTTTTTCCTACAGTGAAAAACAGGAATAGAGGCTGTCAAACTCCATAAAATGACATGGAAGCACCATAAAAATAGTCCATGTGACTATATTGCAAGACTTCTGTGTTTGAAAACAGACCAAAATGTAACTTGTTATTCACAAGTCTTACTTTGTGCAGTAGCTCTTGAATCTCTTTCTCACTTCCACATTTTCAAGCTTTTAACAAACAATTACAAGACATGCAAAAAATTTGATTTTGGGACTTCAAAAGTGATGAAATGTATCTTCATGTATAAAGTTTGCACGAACATAGCTATAATACGTAATATTTCAGATTTCAATTTAAGTATAAGTTGTATGGACTACTTTTGCAGCTGAACTGTTCGGAGCTTCACTTATTCCTCTTCACTTTCATAATATTTGTTAAATATTACAAACGTTCTGCTGAAAGAAAGTCATACAGCTTTGGACTCAACATGAGGGTCAGTAAATTATGACAGTTTGCATTTTTGTGTGAACTATCCCTTTTTTCCAACATTCTGTTTTGTGTGCATTGTGGTGGAAACCACATTTGTATGATTGAACTCAGAGGCCCAGATCTGAAGATGTATAAAATGAGCACAAAAAATAAATACAATTTATTTGATTTATTTTTAACCATTTCATACTGTATATAAACATCAAGATGCTGATACTGATGCTTTGACTTATTCAAAATGTTCTAAACCCCTGAGATCAGATGCATAATCAGAATCAAAATTTAATTTTAGACAGCATAAACATTTGCATAGTAATTTTTTATTGCATATCGTGATGATTTTAACCATATGTGTAAATTTTAAATTCCATTTGGTTCATATCACCCAAAAATAGGCGATGGACAAGGATAATCATGTCTTGTTCAAACCGTCTGTCAGTTCCTTGTCCTTCTCACTCACTTGTCTAACATGGACCAACGGGAGGCACGTCTTACAGAATGGCAGTATGGGTAATGAGAAAGGAATTGGGCTCTTCCGGCAGCGGCTAGCCCCTCAATGGGGCGGAACGGAGTAAGACCACACTGGGGGTCGCATGCCACACTTATGCTGACCGGGAGATCTTATCGCAACCACCCGACACAGTCAATTTCACTGTGTAGCTGGGTGTCAGCTTACCTCCCTCCCTGGCCACATTAGTCTATGAAAAATAACAAAGACACAAGGTCACCGGAATCCAGAGCAGAGCCGTGCGCATCCGATGTCCTCAAGAGACCATTGAACGGGCCACTTCTCCAGCTAAAATCTAGTGCATGAAACATGCTTTTCATAGAGGATTTAAGACTGCAACCTGAAATGTTACAAAATTGTAGCAAACATGATCATGGGCTATGCAGACTAGGAATTAAAGCATCGTTTTATTCCATATTTATGGGCAACACAATCCAATATTTCCATTAATGAAACCTCTCAGCAACTATTAGAAGATCAATCCTGCTGATTATGTATGCACGATCGTTTCAGTTCGACAAAGAGTTACATTTGAAATAGATGCAAATAAGGACATCAGGTGTTTATTTTAGGTTCTGTGGCAAAAAGGGTAAAACACAAATGAGAAATAATAAATATATTATCACAGAACCTGTCAAAAACATGTTACACATTTCACCTCAAAAACCAAAAGAAATATTTGGATTAAGTAAGACTTTTTTCTGCATTGTCACATCATTACCCAATTCTCATTTAAATTGATATATGTTATTATATTATTATATATTATGTATTATTAAATTAAATTAAATTGTATATATATATATATATATATATATATATATATATATATATATGCAATTTATAATAAGTATACAATTTATATAATAATTTTTTATTTATATATGTGTGTGTGTGTGTGTGTGTGTGTGTGTTACTGTACAGTCTGTTGTACTGCTGTCATGCTGATATTTTTTTAACCAGTTTGTTGAGAAGTTGGGGATAAACCATCATGACAATATTGTCACAATGCAAAATAATTTTAATCGTCTTCTTTATAGGCTTAACAGGCAATTTTAGGTGAAATATGACCTAGGCATTTTTCATCAGGTTTTGTGAGGATTTACTATGTACTTGAATGCTCATGGGACAGAAACAAATCTTGTGCTAAATACTCAGAGAGCTTGTCAAATTTTTGCATTCTATGAATCAAGATATATGATCCTCACTAGTAGTTTTCCTTGTGGACTTTTGACCATTTGTTCACTTTAAGTGCACCTTTTTCCTAAAATCCTTCTTTAACATCCTCCAGCCGGACCAATTAGGCATGTTACTTTGGCAAAAAATAGCTAATGAGTTTGTCTTAATGGTCCTGAGAAACCCTACAGAGGAGCTCGTCGTATGCTTTTTTTTTAGGGCTTATTTTATGTGCACTGTCTTTAGCTTCTCTCAAGTGTGCATAAACCTTGTATGTTACCCACTTAAACAGCTTTTAAATCGTACAGACAACTAACTGACCTTTTTGCTGTGGGATAATGCAATTATTTGTAATGCACACTTGCAGGTATGTTTTTACATTCTACAATGTAAAATTTACATCCTAAAGATCTGACATGAGCTGAGACACTACTAAACATGCAGGGAACACTAAATTAGAAGTTTGAATGCACTTCATATCTCGTGATACTATGATTAGTCCGTTTTAGAGGTCTGTACATTGTTTTTGGATTGACGCATTAGTCTGTACATTCACATTAGCAGCTGGTCTCTGTTTGCTCACTAGACATCTGAAGCATTGTTTTCTTTATACCCTTCCATTGCTCAAAACGCTGTGCTAAAAGCTTTCAAATGGATGGTATGAAGCTGATAAACAGAGTGCTTTCCAGTGTTTGTTGCACGTAGTTTTCCGGTTAAAGGCTTTTTTCCACACTTCCTGCTGTAAATTAAATCTGTTCCAATCCCTCTGCTTTTCGCAGGCATTTCATGCTTTCCACTTTGCTCCTATATTTATGCCGATTTTTATTTTTATTGATTTCTTTTGTTTTGTTTGTTGTAAAAAGTGTTTGCATATATTATTTGTATTATATGATGTTAGTATGATTGCTGTGCATCAGCAGAGAGAAAGAAAAGCAAAAATCTTCAGATTTACTTGCATAGTCTCTTAAAACTTAAACTAATGGCTCCATTGTAGCTACTTGATTCTTAATTACAACCCGAAGATGCTCATGAATATATATATGTCTTTCTCTCTGTCTGTCTGTCTCCATCTTTCTCTGCTACTGTAGTGTATCTCTCTCCATCCCTCTCTCTCTCTCTGTATTTTCCATCGCACACTGTGTTGCAAATTTGGAGCGTTGATAGCCAAGTTGATGATTTCTCTTCCATTTATTAAGCCTTTGCCTGTGACAAACAGATAAAAGGCTAATTCAATAACTAATGGATAATTAGGGTGCAATTACGTACAAGAAAATGGCCTTGCACAGTGTATTAATTCTGCAAATGTATTCGGTATGGGTTATTCCCAAAAGGTTCCTCATCTATAACTAATGTACATAATTGAAACGGGCACCCTCATCTTACGATTCATTCACTTGTATCTGTCTGACTTATTGCCTATCATTTTACAATTATACTGACATGATGGTTCATGTCTAGAGTGCTTTGGGGACTGGAAATCCATTTGCAATAGAGAAAAAATCTCTGAATATGATGCTCCTTTCACTTGAAGGGTGAATCACACGAAACCTGTCTAGATCATGTGCAGGTCATATTTCACCCCAAAATCAAGACAAAGAAAGAAAGAAATTAGATTTTGCTTTGTGAAAATGAAGACCATTACAGAATTTGTTTCATTAAGCACATTTTAAACCGCAGTTCTCATTACCACACTACAAAACAATCTCATTCTCATTACTATAATAAATAAACTGGAAAGAGCATATTTAAACTGTGTAGTATTTATGTACATAATTGTTATTATTATTACATTATATAATTTTAAATATATTATATAATTGCAATATATTTTACAAATATCAATGTTATGAATTATTATATAACATTTTAAATATGATAGATAGATAGATAGATAGATAGACAGACAGACAGACAGACAGACAGACAGACAGACACTATGGCAATGAGAATTTGACAGTTTAATTATCATGAAAATAAATGTCACAATGCAACAAATCTTAATGGTCATTAATAACAGGCTTAATCTTCTTAATGCAAACAATTTATTATTATTTTCCTTTGATCTTAGGTTGAAAAAATGACATGATTTTGTGAGATTAAAGCAAAAATACATTGTTCTGTTTGCATATGAAATATATGTTTATGTTTTGTTTACACAGCAAACTGAAAAATAATCGTCTATACTTGTTTTCAAATAGCAGCAGGTTGGATGCTAAAGATTTACTCAGCATTGCCTTGGCTTAGTCAGCTCTTGGCCTCAGAACCAGGAACAGTGCATGTACGTATATGAATGGAAGAACTCGTTTTCTGCTTTTGGCTTGGATTCGGCCTATTTGCTTTAAACAAAGACAGTCCTGGGAGAAATATTTCCTAGAAGCAGGGGGAGAGAGGGTTGGAGGATGTGTAAGGGGAGAAAATGACAGATGAGAGCAGCTCTGGGGGCTTTACTGCCTGGAAACAGGGGACTGGAGGGATGCGCTGATCAAAGACAGTGACTGGAGAGATACTGTAATACCACACAACCCAGCTGTAGAGTTTGCTTTAATTGTACTGAAGACATTTGCTTTGAGGACAGTTATAAATATTGTAGACAGTTACTACAGACAGTTTGTAGACTGCTTGTAAACTACAGCTTGAACAACCTGAGAACATTACTGTTTTCAATATTACAATAATGAGAATTAAAAACTTCAAGGGATTTCCCATGCTCAGGTAGTAGGGAGCAATGAACACTGTGTAGGGACCATGTCAATTGGAACACAGTTCATGCATGGAGCTCTCTTCTAATGAGCTGATTATCTGAATCAGGTGTGTTAAATAAGAGAGACATGCAAAATATGCAGTGGTGAGGACTGGAACTGAGAACCACTGGTCTAAACTAATCCATAAAAGCGCAAAGGATATGTACCTTTTTCTATGAGTCTGAATAAGATATTTTTAGTTTGGACACTTCAATACCAAGATATTCTTACTGAATGCTCAATAGCTGGGTGAATGCTAGCCTGGATGAGAAAGGGTGGAGTTTCATAACCACTGCTTTTGATCTCACATACATAAAAACATACCCCACACTGACTGCATAGACTAAACGCACTGCCCTTCAATCCCAAGGTCTTCTGATCCCACTGTGATTCAGTGCAGTCCTGCACATACATATAATGCACCGATACCTCCCACTGTCTTCATGAACTGGCCTAGACTGTCACTCGCTACCCCTTGATCCTGCTTTAAAATTCATCACGATCAAATGTCAACGCAAAGACACACACAGAGAAATACACATTGCCCTATATCTGCACTGACCTGTTCTCCGATTTCACATCTCATCATATCACACATATACAGTGATGGCATAATGCTTTTCTAGCACAGAGGAAATCCGACCTCACGATGGAACAAGCATCCCTGATTCTGAATCCACTATGTGTTCACACAGGACCAGACTAATAAGACTAAAAAGACTGTGACAATAATGTAAATGAACAAATTTAAATAAACCTTGCCATTTCGTCAGAAACTCATGAGGTGGCGGTAGTTCATTCTATCTTCCAAGTGAGTGCTGGTGTTTCCTTCATAACAACAAACACTGCATGAGCAGTGATGTCCGATTACCCTGCTGAAAAAAAAAACAGCTAAAACCAGCCTAAGCTGGTTGGCTGGTTTTAGCTGGTTGTCCAGCCTGGTCATAGCTGGTCAAGCAGGCTGGTTTTAGAGGGGTTTTGGCCACTTCTTTAGCTGGTCAAACTGGGAGACCAGCTGGCTAACCAGCTAAAACTATCTTAGCCAGTCTGGGAGACCAGCTAAAAAACCCAGCTACTTCCAGCTCAAACCAGCTAAGACCAGCCAACCAGCTTAGGCTGGTGTTAGCTGTTTTTTTTTTCAGCAGGGTCACAACCAAATGATATGAACCAGCTGTTTATAACAAGTCAGTCACGTTTTGAGATTCACAAAACACACAGGCCAGTTCACAACAAGGACGATAAGGACAACTACAAAGTTTTAATTGTCACTCTAATTGAGAATAAGAAAATCCATATCACAGATATAATAGGGTATATGTCGAACATCACCTGACCAATCCCGGAAAACAGGTCTCATTGCTTCCGCTTCTCGAAGAACATGCTAACAGCCATAATAACTAAATAGCGATATCTATGGATTTTAAGATAATCAGTTAAACTAACAAGCTGTTTTTATTGTTGACGTTTTATAACAAATATTTATATAAATGTAAGTGAAAAGAATACAAATAAAAAATCATTCCACATATGTGACGGATATTGGCTATGATAATCTTTGGTATCTACTTTGAAGGCATCTTGAGTAAAACTGCTTCATATTTAACGAAGCATATGCAAAACGCTTGAACCGGAAACGGCGAGGCCAGGTTAACAGAATACGGAAGTCTGTTGCGCATAACCCCTATAAGGCCAGATGAACGATTAAAACTCGGACAGCCAATCAAAACTCACTCCACTTTAAAGGGCTCGAGCATTTAAAGCTGCAGATGACAAAACTGCAGCGCTCACTAGTAATAAACAGAAGAAATCATGCATTGAGGCCTCATGGTACTGGCTTTTAGAGATAATTATTTATTATAATTATTTTATACAATATACTTAATCCATCTCATGAGCCAGTTTAGTTTAATAATAATTATTACGCTTTTATTTTAAATGAATATATATATAAAGATATGCAATAGAAGTAAGTTTTAGAATCAATAGCTTTAAACATGACTACATATGAGCTTAGATTTTTAAGTGTTTTATTCCTATAAATTGTATCAACTATATAACCTAACTTCACAGCTTTTACTTGTACTGATATGGCAAGATGATTTTAAATTGTCTTTAATTTGTCCTCTTTCATGGATTGATCGTTTCATCATTGATGTGTTTAAATTATTCATATTTTTCAATCTTTTAATCTGTGGTGACTCTCTCATGAGAAGGGAGTCAGAGTTTCAAGGCATGTGATTGGCTGTTCGTTGCTTTATGAACTCAGGATTAACACCTGAGTTGACACAGAAAGTTGATGATCGGCATCATGGTACCAACAAAGCCGGATTGGACTGGTTTGGTTTTGTCAACTCAAAACTAATCCTGTAACCCTGAGTTTGTTCAGCCACCATCATAGTACAAGCCTGTGGATGTGAATATAATTACTGTTATAGTTATCTTAAAGGGGTCATATGACGTTGCTAAACAGAACATTATGTTGTGTATTTAGTTTAATTAAATGTGTTTATGCGGTTTAAGGTTAAAAAAACACATTATTTTCCATATAATGTACATTATTGTTTCTCCTCTAGGCCCCGCCTTTCTGAAACGTGTCGAGTGTTACAAAGCTCATCGTTCTAAAATCTAGTTGTGCTCTGATTGGCCAGCTATCCAGTGCGTTGTGATTGGCCGAATGCCTCTAGCGTGTGATGGAAATGTTACGCCCCTTACCATACTGTGATGCCGTCTCCCAGCAGAACGAGTCTCAGTCCAGCTGCTCTGCTCATTCACATCCCATCATCGGTTCTCTTTTAGCAGTTCAGTCAATGTACTGTTAGGAGTAACTGAATAACTTGGGATATTGGTTTATTTCACGTCAGAGGGAGTGTCAGGCACGTTTATAAACCGAATAACTTAAGTAATTTGTGGATTAGTACGTACTGGAGACGCGAACTGTTTCAAACGATTCAGTTCGGTTTGGTGAACTGGTTCGACCGGTTCACTAAGAAGATCCGGTTAATTAGAACGATTCGTTCGTGATCCGGATATCACTAGACGAGACAAAACCAATAAAACCCATTACAAACGAGGCATTTGTTGCATCCAGTGGGGACATAATTACTGATTATAATGATTATACTGTCTTTTTACGCATTGCGTATCGCGCTGCGTAAACATAAAACCATGTCTGCATTTGTGATCGGAGAAACAACCAACAACAAGCCTACTCTACACTGCTCAAAACTCGCGTTTGAATCATCATTGGCAAATTATTTTGGTTTTGAAAGAAGTCTGTTATGCTCACCAAGGTTGTGTTTATTTGATCAAAAATACAATAAACACTGTAATATTGTGAAATAATATTAAACTTGAACTGTTTTCTACTTTAATACATTTTAAAATGTAATTTATTCTTGTGATGGCAAAGTTGATTTTTTTCAGTAGCCATTACTACAGTCTTCAGTGTCACGTGATCCTTCAGAAATCATTTTAATATGCTGATTTGTTGCTCAAGAAACGTATCTTATTATTATCAATGTTGAAAATAGTTGTGCTACTGAATATTTTTGCGCAAACTCTGATACATTTTTTCCCCAGAATTCTTTGCTAGGAAGTACAAAAGAACAGCATTTGTTTGAAATTTGTATTGATTTTTCCGTACTGCTGGTTCGTCTGGTCAGAGGAGAACTGGCCCCCCGACTGAGCCTGGTTTCTCTCAAGGTTTTTTCTCCATTCTGTCACCGATGGAGTTTTGGTTCCTTGCCGCTGTCGCCTCTGGCTTGCTTAGTTGGGGACACTTCATTTCCAGCGTTATCGTTGACATGATTGCAAAGATATTATTTAAACTGAGCTGGATGTTGACATCACTGAATTCAATGATGAACTGTCTTTAACTGAAAAATGAGTGTTTACTATTGTCACTTTGCATTATTGACACTATTTTCCTAATTAATGCTGTTCAGTTGCTTTGTCACAATCTGTATTGTTAAAAGCGCTATATAAATAAAGGTGACTTGACTTGACTTGACTTGACTTGACTTGACTTGACTTGACTTGCCAAGGCAACATTTTTCATTTTCATTTAATTTAACTTGATGCACTAAAATAATTAAAACTGAAATAAAACTCAATAATGTTAAAATATTAAAAATATATATATATAAAATAATCTCAGTGATAGTATAGTTAAAATAGTAGGCTTTAAATTCATCCACAATAAATATTCAAATAAACTGACAAATAAATAAATAAATAATTTGTGGTATAAAACAAATGATAAAATATGAAAATATGTGCATTTATTTATTTATTTATTTAAGGAAAAGAGGAGCTGAGATACACTCTTAGAAATAAAGGTACAACAGCTGTCACTGGGGCGGTACCTTTTCAAAAGGTACAATTTTGTACCTATTAGGTTCTAATATGTACACTTTAAGTACCAATATGTACCTTTTGAAAAGGTACCGCCCCAGTGA
>NW_015506288.1:277648-283381 GCF_001515645.1 Sinocyclocheilus grahami
TGTGTGAAGTGTGTCTCTCATGAGCAGCAGCAGCGAGTTTAGATCTCTAGAGACAGGTGTTGACTAATGAGGAGCTTTTTCTGAATCCAGCCATGATGATTAAGTGTTAATTACAACAGGTCAGCTTGACACATTTCCAATAATTGGAAATATTTTGGGGCCTTTTGGTTTGCAGGACAACACTAAAGAATACATTAGTGCACCTAATGAGATGTCTATTTAGCTCACCACTGACCCTCTTGACTTTCTGACGTCTCCTTCAAGGATTGATGTTCAATACATCGATTTTCAAATAAACTTATATCCATGGAAGCCGCAACCTCAAAAAAAACAATATATCACAACTGTGACTTCATATCTAACAATGTCACTTTATTTCTTGTTTTAAACTTTATCTCACAGTTACCTGTTTTATGTTTCACTCTGAGGTGGAAATTGATGTCCATATAGAAGTTTTAAATGTGTTGATAGGCTCTGCTCCTTTAAGACAGACAGTTGTAACGCTTACCTTTTAAGATCAATCACCTCAAACAGGAAGCAGTCAATGTGAAGATGGAGTGATCATCAAACTTATGAACAGTTGCAACCTGTTGTCACTGTGAGGTGAGTAACCAGATAAAGCATCTCTTCAGGAGCGCATTTGAATGATTTTTCAACCTGTCATTGGACTTTGTGGAATGTTTATTCCCATTTGAGTTGTAGGCTGGATGTTTGATAAAGGAGAGTCTTTAAATGCTCACACTGTCCTTTGTCCTCTACACTCTCAGGAAATAAAGGTACAACAGCTGTCACTGGGGCGGTACCTTTTCAAAAGGTACAATTTTGTACCTATTAGGTTCTAATATGTACACTTTAAGTACCAATATGTACCTTTTGAAAAGGTACCGCCCCAGTGAAATGCAGTTGTACCTTTATTTCTGAGAGTGTAGAGGACAAAGGACAGTGTGAGCATTTAAAGACTCTCCTTTATCAAACATCCAGCCTACAACTCAAATGGGAATAAACATTCCACAAAGTCCAATGGCAGGTTGAAAAATCATTCAAATGCGCTCCTGAAGAGATGCTTTATCTGGTTACTCACCTCACAGTGACAACAGGTTGCAACTGTTCATAAGTTTGATGATCACTCCATCTTCACATTGACTGCTTCCTGTTTGAGGTGATTGATCTTAAAAGGTAAGCGTTACAACTGTCTGTCTTAAAGGAGCAGAGCCTATCAACACATTTAAAACTTCTATATGGACATCAATTTCCACCTCAGAGTGAAACATAAAACAGGTAACTGTGAGATAAAGTTTAAAACAAGAAATAAAGTGACATTGTTAGATATGAAGTCACAGTTGTGATATATTGTTTTTTTTGAGGTTGCGGCTTCCATGGATATAAGTTTATTTGAAAATCGATGTATTGAACATCAATCCTTGAAGGAGACGTCAGAAAGTCAAGAGGGTCAGTGGTGAGCTAAATAGACATCTCATTAGGTGCACTAATGTATTCTTTAGTGTTGTCCTGCAAACCAAAAGGCCCCAAAATATTTCCAATTATTGGAAATGTGTCAAGCTGACCTGTTGTAATTAACACTTAATCATCATGGCTGGATTCAGAAAAAGCTCCTCATTAGTCAACACCTGTCTCTAGAGATCTAAACTCGCTGCTGCTGCTCATGAGAGACACACTTCACACAGAGCTTTTTATTCAAATCAGCCTTCAAATCAAATATGCATTACTTATCACCCAACGGGGCTTTTATCATGGTGTCACAATTTTAAATTCCCAGAACTTCTCTAAACCTGCACAGAATTTTGTTTTGGTTGATTAGCACTGTCTAATATAAAGATTTTCACTAGGAACAGTAAGCAACCAACTGGTAAACATCCTAGCAACTGCCCAGAACTCTTAGCAACCACATACCAACACACCAACACACACACACACACACAAAATCAGAAAACCCTGGCAACCATGTAGCAACACCCTTGCAACCACCCAGAACCCATAGCAACCACATAGCAACAGACTAAATCCATAACCCCTAGCAACAGCACAGAAAAATTACTGTGAATTTAACGGAAAAAGACTGTTAAATGGTTAACGGTAAATTCCCCTACTATATGCAGTGAAAAACTGTATTGGACATTACATGTATTGGACATTATACGGTAGTATACCGTTTTTGGAAGTGAAAAAGACCATATAATTTACAGTGAATAACCGTAAATTGACATTCCCAGAATTCCCTGCGTTACATTTCATATTTGATGTTTTTTTGTTGAAATAACTATGTTTCTTCTTAGTTTTTTCTTATCAGTTTTGTATATTAGAGTTGTGTGTTACACCTAATGTTGTTAAATGAATGTTTATTGCATTATTTCAGTTTCATGTGTGTTACCATGATGGTGTTTGGTGTTTGTGTGAATGATACTGTGCACCTTTTATATATGATATTGTTTAAAAGCTGCTTGTGATGGGCTTTGGTTCATCATGTGATTTTCTTATCACCACCTGCATTTGGTGGTTGTCAGTGTATTACAAAGGTACAAAACAGATTTCAGTACTTCACTAGGTTGGTATATTAACATTATATCAGTTAATGAAATTACGGTATTTAACTGCACATTTAAGTTAAAACCGTAAAATCTAAAACGTTGCTAGTGTATTTTTTACGGTAAAATTCCGGCAACCACACCATTTATGGTTTTTTACCATAAATTTTATGGAATTTTTTTTACAGTGCAAAGGTGCGTTCCGATTGACAGTGTTCACTGCTCCCTACTCCCTAAGCAAGGGATATCCATTTAATTGGACTTATAATCGCTCATTTGGAACGTCATCAAAGAAAGGCAATGATGGGGGTCACACAGATTATGATAAAACATAAATAAATGTTGTAATTTATTTTAACTTTCAAAATTAAATACATAAAAAATAGATCTATGTATCTAATAAATATAGTCTAAATGTATATGTTTATTATACTTGTATGGCTATTGCAGCTATAATTGATGATTAACAGATTGTAGTGGTCTCATTTCATGTGCTTTCTTTCCCAAACGCAGCCTCATAACATAACACTAAAACACTCCTGAGGTAAATAAAGTAAAATAAAAAATCACGCCGATTTTATTTAGTTTCACCTGTTTAAACAATTCAATTTGCAAATGTTACATTCATTGCTATAACCATTCATAAATACTCTAGTTTGAATAATACCACCCAGAACACATTGCAGCTCCATAGCAACATGTGAAAAGACACTCAGAAAACCCAAGCAATCATATAGCAACGCCCTAGCAACCACCCAGAACCCACTGCAACCATATAACAACACACTAAAAACTATGTAAAAGACCCTAGCAACCATATAGCAATGTCCTGGCACCCACCCAGAACCCATTGCAACCATATAACACACTAAAAACTAATAAAAAAAACCCTAACAATCAAATAGACATGCTCTAGCAACCACCCAGAACCCCCTGGCACCCACCCAGAACCCATTGCAACCATATAACACACTAAAAACTAATAAAAAAACCCTAACAATCAAATAGACATGCTCTAGCAACCACCCAGAACCCCTAACAATGACCACATAACAATATATTTAAAACTACTCAGAACACCCTAGCAACCAACCACACAGAAACCATTGCAATGGACCAAATCCACACAGAACCCTAGCAACAACATACACACATGTTAAAAACCTCAAAGAAAACCTTAGCTACCACATAGCAACCATCCAGAACGCATATCAACCGCATTACATCACACTAAAATTCACTCAGAAAATATAGCATATACCATAGCAACACCCTAGTGACCACCCAGATCCTATAACCATAAAAATATATAATAAATAATAAAAATATAATTATAAATAATAAAAACCACCCAGAACCTTTAGCAACCATATAACAACACATGAAAATCACTCAGACAATCCTAGCAACCCAATAGCAACAGACTAAAAATGCACCAGAACAGATTGTTGCAGCTAGTTTTCCATGAGCAAGACCAATCACAATAAAATTTTATAATTATTAATAATAATAATATTTTGTGCAGTTGCACATAATAGCCTATTTTTTCCTCATGCTATAGTGCAGATCATAAAATGCAGATATACATACAGTGCATAAATAGTAAATATAAAAGCATTCTTTTGTCTAGAGGAAGTGCAGTTTTTTTTTTCCTCGGCTCCTCTCTTTCTCTCAGGCCATGCATAATGCAAGATAGCCTTTCCATTCCACTTCCTCCTGCCATGCCTATAAAAATAGACCCGTGGAGGTCCATGCCGTTCCTGCTTTGTTATTTTATGATGCATACTCCTGTCCTCTACAATGCAGCCAATCGCATTAGAGCTATATGTCAACTTCATAACAGATGTGTTTTGTAAATGTGTGATGATAAGGTGTCTGGTGAGCTGTGGCTGCTAAATTGTCACGCGGAGAAATTGATGTCCGTCTGTTTTGCAGAGAAACGTTTATCCATGTCAAGATAAAACTTGTGATTGAATAGATATGTAAGCATACAACATCTATTTGGGAAGGAACGACAAGGAATATTCAACATTCAAGGCTTTTTGTGGCTTATGAAAAGTGATTTTGGCAAGCAGAATGTTTCAGGATCGCTTCTGTTCTAGAGCAACATATTACATAAACATAGACTTAACCTCAGTCACAAGCAGGAACTACTCTTAAAAGTGAAAGGAATTAAGAAATTAGGAATATTATTGAAGATAAACCATATCTATAAACCTAACCCTAAAGTCTGATTAGTTAAAAAAGATGTTATTCTTGGACTAACAAACTGTTGATGCAAGATCATGTTCTACTTGGTTCTAAGTGTCCAAAAACACAGTATACTCTCTACAAAAAAAGTACTGTGGTTGTACTATGGTACAGTGATACATTTGCATTTCAAATACTGTGGTACTGAAATGATCTTTATGCAATGGTATATGTCCAAAACATCATGGTAATACTTTTTGTAAGTGTAGTAATAGGCCTATCTGATTAACATATTTAATGTATAGCCTTTACCATGGTATTTACTTGGTACAAGATATTTACAGCTGTACACGATGTAACTTTAATAAAACTTCATGCGTCTTGCGAATGAACGTTACAGAACTACTTTTCTCTGTGTACGTTTATGACGTGACACACACGAGCGAATGACGTTTTATGCAATACAAATAATTTTTAATGGTTTATCAAAGTATGTGAAATATCTCGGCATCCATATTTCCAAGAGAATCTCTTAGGCTTCAAAGAGATCTATCCTTGCTTGGTAGAGTTCTTTTAAAGGGGTCATATGATGCGATTTCAATTTTTCCTTTCTCTTTGGAGTGTTACAAGCTCTTGGTGCATAAAGAAGATCTGTAAAGTTGCAAAGACTAACGTCTCAAATCCAAAGAGATATTCTTTATAAAAGTTAAGAGTCTACCACGCCTACCTAAAACCGGTCGTTCTAACACGCCCCCACATATCTATGTCACGATGTGGGAAGATTTGCATAATGTCGCCCAAATGTTCACGCAAAGAAAGAAGGCGTAACTTTTATTTTCGCTGTAATATTGTTGTTGCCGCCGCCGTCATGTCGTAAAGACGCTGTGTGTTTCGTTGTGAAAGCGAAACTACTTTGTTTGGTCTTCCAAAAGAGGACGATATCTGTTTCATCATGCCTAGAGCTGATCCGTGCTGGTCGCTGAGGAAATACTTCAACTTC
>NW_015506288.1:283497-290270 GCF_001515645.1 Sinocyclocheilus grahami
AGACTACAATGCCGGCTGTTCTGACTCACAGACTAAGTACGTTTTTTATATTTAAAGAATTTGCCACTGACGATTCAAACGCGAGTTCTGAGCAGTGTAGAGTAGCACTTGTTGTTTGTCGTTTCTCCGATCACAAATGCAGACATGGTTTTATGATTATGCGGTGCGATGCAACGCAACGCGTAAAAAGATAGTATAAGTCATTATAATCCATAATTATGTCCCCACTGGATGCAACAAATGCCTCGTTTATAATGGGTTTTCATGTTTTTGAATCATCGCTCCTGCCGGACAGGGCATCACAATTTGGTAAGGGGCGTAACATTTCCATCACACGCTTGAGGTATTCGGCCAATCACAACGCACTGGATAGCTGGCCAATCAGAGCACACCTCGCTTTTCAGACCGATGAGCTTTGTAAAAATCGACGCGTTTCAGAAAGGCAGGGCATAGAGGAGAAACAATAATGTACAGTATGTGGAAAATAATGTGTTTTTTGAACCTTAAACCACATAGACACATTTCATTACACCAAATACACCAAATAATGTTCTTTTTAGCAGCATCATATGACCCCTTTAATAAAAGCAGAAGGTCTGTCTCATTTTATATACCCACCTTTTTATTATTTGTTCATGACAATACATGTAAACAAATTAATAGTTTATTGTTTAACTTTTTTTGGAAAAACAAACATCAACATTTGAAGAAACAAGTTCTCTGTGGTAAGAAAGCTGATGGAGGTTTTGACATGCTTGATTTTTTTTACGTTAATTATACTTTCAAAGTAAATTGGGTTAAGAATTGTGTCAATTCACCAGATTCTATTTGGTACTTTATCCCATACAATCTATAAAAACGTGGGAGGTCTTACATTTTTGTTAACTTGTAACCTTTCCCCTTCTAAACTCCCCATTAAATCAGAAGAGTCAAAATATATCTATTGCAATAAATTATGTGTAGTAATGTTACGTTATTATAAAATAACAAAAACACAATGTTTTCTCAGGTTGATGTATTGTGCTGTAATATCTAAGGAGGGTCGAAATAAACGCCAAACAGAAAATTAGTTGGTTGGATATGGTTAATAACAATAAAAAGTGATATCAAAATAATTTGTAATTACATACTGTGTATGTATCGTAATGAATGAAAATGTATTAATTAGTGCATTGCTCAAGTGCCAGTAGATGAACATGGTCTGCTGTCTGATAGCGCCCCCTGCTGCTCATTGCATATTCTTTGGTAAAGTCGCCCTCCATCATGGACTACTGGCGACAGAGCAGTATTTTCACAGTACCTTTTCCAGCTACAGTTATGCCAAGAGATAGATACCGGACAATTTCATGGAATGTGCACATGAGTCACCCAGATGCAGACAAAGAGAATGACAGAAAGAGGGGCACATCTGAACATGATCGTCTGTTCAGGGTTAAACCTCTTATGGACACTATCCGTCATGCTTGCAAAGCTATTTATCATCCAAAAATTAATTTAGCTGTGGATGAGAGAATGGTGGCATGCAAAGCAAACACAGGAATGACACAGTACATGAAAGCCAAGCCAACTAAGTGGGGATTCAAGTTGTTTGTTCTAGCTGATTCCTCAAATGGATACACCATGGACTTTTCTGTGTACACAGGAAAGAACAACTATCCCACAGGCCAAGGACTATCATATGATGCTGTGACATCTCTTTTGGACTGTAAAGTTTTAAACTCTGGTTACCATGTGTACATGGACAATTTCTGTCTGTTCTACCATCCATTCTGCTTATACAGGAAACACTGTGCAGAGGAGAGTGAAATCACAAGGTACATGGAGGACAAAGACATTTCCATGTCCTGCACCTGTGACAGCATACAACCAGCACATGGGGGGCGTTGACCTGTCTGATCAGCTGATACAGTACTACACTGCACAGCACAAAACAATGATGTGGTACAGAAAGATCTTTCTACACTTCTTGGACATTGCTGCCACCAATGCTTTCATTGTGCATAAAGAACTATATGGTAACTTGTCCCATAAAGAGTATATGGAACTTATCACAGAGCTTTGTGGTGTCTCACAGAAAGTAGCACCAAAACGGACCAGTAGTGACCATGTGCCAGTTCCAGGAACTGACCTGACCTCAGATGCCAGGAATGTTGCCACTGCTGGTCGCAAATGCTGTGTGCATTGCAAAGCAGTGCATGGTAAGAAACAAAAAACGCCATGGAAATGCCAGGCATGCCATGTTCACCTCTGTCTTCAGTTGAACAGGAACTGCTTTCAAGAGTGGCACAGAGATGTGTGACTGTGTATTTGGTGTAAGAGTGGGCTTTTACAAACCTTACACCCCCTTTTTTATATTGGACTGTTCTTGTTTGTACTTTTTTACCCTGAATATCTGTTTTTGCATAGTTTTGCCCTGAAGGTATCGGTTGTGCCTCTACATGTGTAAATTCAAGTATAGTACATAAGATCGTCTGTGTCCCTCTCCCCTCACACCTGAACATGTTTGTTCCTAATAAACTGTTTAACTGCACTCGCAAGTTAATGTCGAGTTATTTTATGTGATAGTTATATATATTCTAAATAAACTACAAACAAAAAATATATACATTTATTTTTTCCTCACATTCTTTCTTGTAGCAATTCCCTCTCAGTCACACACCTGACTGAAAGGCTCATTATGCGGGCCTTTGTCTTCTCAGGTGTGAATCACAGCATTATCGATGACCGTTCACGTCCCCTAGCATATACCTTTTCTACACAAAAAGTGTCTCAGAAAATTTAAATCAATATATTGTTTTCTGTGAGCACGTGAACAAGATGATTTTCACATAATTTTGAAGCAAAAACTCTAGGCTTCAAGATCCAGTTCTCAGAAGTCTTGTGAACAAATGTTCTGTATGTGTTTCATGGCCTTATTTCAGTGACTTTAACATTTTAGTTTTTCACTAATCACACATACACGTTGTTTTCTCAAAAACACAATCACGTACATACATGATGCTCACATATTATTGTAGCCCAGTTTGTGCTGATTATAGTGCTATTAAACTGTAGCCATTAAAATGTTTATAAGCAACTGAAAAAAGCACAAATTTCAAGGCATATCAAAACTTCTCCAAGGCCCCAAAACACCCTTGGACCCCAGAGGGTTAACAATATGCGGAAAAATACTACTTAAAAGACTAAACTTTAATCATGCAAAAAAAATAAAAAAATATATATATATATTTTATAGATTCAACCTGAAATGCCTGTATTTGTTTTCACAGGCTGATTGTGATGATTATGCCACTGTCAAGGTTTATTGGCTTGATTGAAACCTTCTCTACCTGTTAAGGTTTCCTGGAGAAGGATCCTGTTGAGGCCAAGAGACTGTCTCAGACCATCACAGACAGGTAAAACAGACAATCTCAGCTCATAAATCATCTTTAGGGAAAATCGTGCTCTGAAAGAAGCAGTAGTCAATGGATTTGCTTGAGGTAATGCATTTCATTAAATCGACATTCATAAGATGATCAGGAGTGGTGTGAGAATCTAAATAATCAAGTAAACACAAGATCATTTTTTTAAACCAATTCACGTATTTCTGAAAGTTTAATAGGCCCTATATAATAAAATGTTAATGAGCCAAAATCATCACAATTAAAAGAACCAAAGACTTAATTTTTTTTTTAAATTTATTATTTCATTTTTATTATTCTACTTTTTTTCAGGTTGTTGGAAGCAATGGGGGCCTCTTCAAATGACACAGAAGTAACAGTGGTAGTGAATTATTTCTATTTATTAGCTTCTAAACCACATAAATCCTAAATTGATTTTTCAAACCCTCAGACCCCTGTCTGTTTTAAAAAAAAACATTTGTGTTGTAGGCTATTTCTGTTCTCAACCTTTTGAACAACAATAATAAACAATAATAACATTAAACTTGGATTTATGATGTCATGAGTTTAATGTTTCTATGAGCACGACAAAAAAAAAAAAAAGAGCTATAGTGCTCTTAGTGGCTCATTTAGCCGTGCACAAAAAGGGCGGAATTTGTATTTGTGGCGTTGATTCCATACGGACTTCTTATTAAACGAACGAAACAACTTCCGGTTTCTAAACCGCTCTCAGGCAGCGGAAATCATTCAACTCAGCGGAACTAATCTGCGCAGCATTCTACTCAATTCTATTTCTTGTAACGACATTTAACGTATTTTATTTCGAAGTATTTAGGTGGAAACCGTGTGAAATTCAGTTTGAGGATCCTGATTATGGTGTAAACAGGGCAGTTCAGTGACAGCGGCAGGTAAGTGTAATATTGATCGCAGCCGAGTTATTTTACATTTTTAGAGTTGTGTTATGAATGTAAAGACCTTTTGACCTCTATATTTCAGCATACAACAATATATTAATTTCAGTTTCGGTATAAGTAATGCATTGTGTGATGGGAATCAAAGTGTCACTGCTAATGAACATGTTAGCACAGGAACGGCTCAAACCAAACCGGTGACTGATGATTATGAAACTTTGTATTTCATAACATCTGCATCTGATACGCGCATTGTAGTCTCTACAATATAGAAATTGGTTAAGAGTTTTAATAATCCCGTATAGAAAGTGCTGCAGCGGTAACGTTAGCAGGGCATAGTAACAGATGGTAATACCATGGTACACTGATTTATACAGTTGTACTGACAGATTACCATATTCCTATAACGTTACCATGGTATTTACATGGTATTCCAAGGTACTTAAAAGTGCATGCTTATAAAACATGTTATTACCATTGCACACGTCCACAAAATGTTTGTGTTTGTAGTACATAATATTAGTGATATGCTCTTACTGTGAAACCATGTAACCAAAACATGGCAATACCATGGTACTTGGTACTTTGTGCTCAATTAAAGTTGTATACTTTTGTATGAAGGTAGTAAAATACTTGGCAAGTATAATATGAGTCAGTATAAAATAACTGTTGTATGCTTCATGTGAACTCCAGAGTGGTTTGCAATTGGTTTAAAAGCAATCTGTTCTTAATCAAGGAAGTAAACTGCCATTGATGACATATAGTTTGCATGATCTTTGCATGCACACTTATAATAATTCATTTCCAATACAGTAGCTGCTTGTTTCAGAAAACAATAAGTTAACCTGAATAAATTATGATTGATGTACACACTTCAGCAGTGCACTCCTGTTATTGTTTTTTCTGTGGTTTGTCAAAATCTATTTTTCTACATTGTATTCTTGCTGTTTTCAGAACGGACCCCAAACAGAAAAGAAAACATATTCTGAAAAGTTCATGCCTAATTCGTGACACAACAAAAATACATGCCTACTGAGTTTGAGGAACTTATTAAAAGAATTTAAAAGGAATACCGTATGTTATTTAAAAAAAAATGACTCCCTTTAATCATTTAGTACCTGATGTATTTTGGCTAAAATGATTAAAATCATTAAATTATACCATATTAAAGGTAAATATTTTACAGAAATATATACAGATTTGGGGTCTCTATCTAGTTTTTATCATTTTGTAATTTCACTTCAATTTAAGTTAAGTTAAAGTTTTAGTATTTTTGTGTTTATTTCTGTTCGTTTTTTTTAATGTCTACATAGTTTGTATTCATCTTTGTTTCAGTTTTAGTTATTTTAGTACATCAAGTTACTAAATTAAAATGAGAAATTCGATTTTTTTTTCATTTTATTTTATTCGGTTAACATTTATTTTATTTCAATTAACAACATTTTTTTGTTTGTTTTTGTATAATAACCCATCATTGTGTGTGTTTGTGTTCCTCAAAGGTGTGTGAGAGTGTGTATGTTGGTCTGCTGGTATGCTGACGTTAGCCAGTAAGCTGAAAAGGGAGGAGGGCGTGAGGGCCGGCCGGACCCTTGCACGCTCCAATGATGCCTCTCATAGAGTGTCCATCAGAGATCGACTGCTCATCAAAGGTACCAATCACTGACCTAACACTCCTTCTGCCTGCTTGGATCATGACACTAGAGCAGTGGTTTGCACCTAGTGGTTAACAACCAATTTTTTATGCCTGTTCAGATAGGGTCACGGATAAATTAGGCATGGATGGTTAGTGTGACATGACTTTATCCAAAAAAAACTTTATAACAAAACATTAAAGGGATTGTTCAACCAAAAATGAAAATTCTGTCATCATTTACTCACTCTCAAGTTGTTCCAAACCTGTATGAACACATACAGGTTTCTTCTACTGAACACAAAAAAAGAAGAATCTGTCTAACCTAACAGTTCATGATCCCCATTGACTTCCATAATATTTTTTTTCCATGCTATGAAAGTCAGTGGAGACCATCAACTGTTTGATATCTATCTATCTATCTATCTATCTACAGGTGCATCTCAATAAATTAGAATGTCGTGGAAAAGTTCATTTATTTCAGTAATTCAACTCAAATTGTGAAACTCGTGTATTAAATAAATTCAATGCACACAGACTGAAGTAGTTTAAGTCTTTGGTTCTTTTAATTGTGATGATTTTGGCTCACATTTAACAAAAACCCACCAATTCACTATCTCAACAAATTAGAATATGGTGACATGCCAATCAGCTAATCAACTCAAAACACCTGCAAAGGTTTCCTGAGCCTTCAAAATGGCCTCTCAGTTTGGTTCACTAGGCTACACAAGCATGGGGAAGACTGCTGATCTGACAGTTGTCCACAAGACAATCATTGACACCCTTCACAAGGAGCCACAAACATTCATTGCCAAAGAAGCTGGCTGTTCACAGAGTGCTGTATACAAGCAT
>NW_015506288.1:290568-299251 GCF_001515645.1 Sinocyclocheilus grahami
TGTGCTTGACTGGCTAGCAAACTCACCAGACCTGAACCCCATGGAGAATCTATGGGGTATTGTCAAGAGGAAGATGAGAGACACCAGACCCAACAATGCAGATGAGCTGAAGGCCACTGTCAAAGAAACCTGGGCTTCCGTACCACCTCAGCAGTGCCACAAACTGATCACCTCCATGCCACGCCGAATTGAGGCAGTAATTAAAGCAAAAGTAGCCCCTACCAAGTATTGAGTACATGTACAGTAAATTAACTTGCTTTCCAGAAGGCCAACAATTCACTAAAAATGTTTTTTTATTGGTCTTATGAAGTATTCTAATTTGTTGAGATAGTGAATTGGTGGGTTTTTGTTAATGTGAGCCAAAATCATCACAATTAAAAGAACCAAAGACTTAAACTACTTCAGTCTGTGTGCATTGAATTTATTTAATACACGAGTTTCACAATTTGAGTTGAATTACTGAAATAAATGAACTTTTCCACGACATTCTAATTTATTGAGATGCACCTGTATCTATTAGGGCTGCACAATTAATTGAAATTAAATCGCAAAGGCGATAAATCGCGATTAGGCAGAAGCTGCGATTGTCATGCGTATCTTTCAGTGAAGCACAGTTCTGTGATCAGTAGTAAATCTTCATCCGAAGGCCAGAGGGCTCTCTCATGCTGAAAGTCCAAATACGCTTCGCAAAAGAAATCCAGGAAATCCCTCTTGTGGTTGCTAAATAAACAGAAGATTTAACTGCTTTCATTGATTCAACTTGACTAATAAACACATGACTACTACAATATATGGTTTATCTGAGTTCGTCTTATTGTAATTTTTATTATAATAAAGTATATAATAATGCAATGCTAATCAACATAACCTTAATCACTGCGTAGAATACTATGAAATATGTTGCATGCCTTATTCTGTGTAAGAAACCACATCATCTCATAGAAGGATTTATTTCAAACACTCGACTGACGTTATGCAGTGAGTTTGGAGTAAAAACATGTTATTAAATGTGGTATTTTCATGTGCTTTCAGATAGAGCAGCATTTACTATACAGAGCTGTAGTTCACTGACAAGCTACGCACACAGTTTTCATAATCACAGAATGATTTCTTTGATTTTATTATCACACGATTATATTGTCTGCGATTATGAACACGATTTTGCGTAGCTTGTCAGTGAACTACGGCTCTGTGTAGTAAATGATGCTCCATCTGAAAGCACGTGATGGAGATTTACTACTGATCACAGAACCGGCTTTACTGATAAGATGCGCATGACACTCGCATTCGATTAATCATGCAGCCCTTTTATCTATCTATCTATCTATCTATCTATCTATCTATCTATCTATCTATCTATCTATCTATCTATCTGTTCTGTTTATCTTTTTGTCTATCTATCATGATTTAACACATTATAATTGGATCATGAATTACACACTGCCAAACTCTTTTGAAAGATTAGAGCAGGTCTGATTTCAGAGAGCGTGATGAGTGGATTTGTGTTGTGCAGTGACTGTCTGCAGGGAGTTGCGGTGCCAGTAAACTGGTGTAAGGTGATGGGATGCAGGCCAGATCAGGAGAGCAGTAGATTCTATTTATAACAGACTGAGAGGAGCAGTCTGCATGCCATTACCAGCAGCTTAAAAAGCCATTCCCACCCACAGTCAAACACTCAGGCTATTTTCTGAATCAGTGAGGCAATTGGATCCGCTCCAACTCAACATTTAGAGATGGCACCGTGAGAAAGCATGTGGCCTTATATAGCTAGATAGAACTGTGTCTTGTATCTGTGTTTCACAGTCCATAATTCCAATAATAAACAAATTCAGAGATGAATAAAAGAATGTCATTCTAGGGATGTACGAAATTGGATTTTTGTCGATTTCTGATATGCCGATGTTTTTCAACTCATTTTAGCCGATAGCTGATGCCGACACCGATATATTTCCTTTTGTTTGGAAACAACACCAAGTCTCTCCTGTGCAGCAATTATAAACTAATTATTTTTAATTTTGGTTAGTTTTTAACAAAAAACTTACTTGTTATAATTAAATAAACAATAATGAAGTTATTTTATAATGACAGTACATTGAAAGCTTTGAAAATAACTATAAATCAACTACAAATCAATCACTGCAGTTTTTTTCTTCAGACAGTTGCAGTGGCAACCTTAATATTTTATTTGAAGATTTAACATTTGTAGATGGTCTAAAGCGAAAGAGCTGTAAAAATGTATAGCTCCTTGTATTTAAGTTTTCATAATCTGATTGAAAACAATTATTTATTACACATTAATGAATAAATATGAATGATAAATAAATATGAATGATGAAATATGTATATATAAAACTTTATTATACAAGTCTCATGTTTTTTTTATTTTTTATTCATGTAAGCTATAGTTTCTGACCTTTAAATCAAAACATATTCGTGATATTATGACATCAATTACTGATTTACTTAATCAGAAACACAATGTTATTTGTTTATTTTACTGTAGGCCAACAGCTCCCCCTAAATAAATAAAAGGCCTTACCGGATGGGCATTAGGACCCGGAGGAAGCTGCCGCTGCCGCTGCCACTGCTGCACATGCTTGTGACTGTTGACTCTATTGCACATTGGACATACCATTCTCTAATTGTATTCTCAAATTAAATGTAGCGATCCAAAACAGTGAATCTAATCACCATTCAGGCAAAAGTTTGCTTCAAGAATGACCACACCTCTGACGTGATCTTATTGCCAGCACGCCCTGAACACATGCAACTATTCATCTTAACGCATATCGGCATAATTTTTCATATCAGGTTGATGCAGATGTTTGCTGATTTTAACCCATCATCGTCTGGTTCCGATAATATTGTGCATCCCTATATCATTCTAAAAAAAATCTGTTCATATGCTGGTTTGTAAAAGTTGGTTTTATTAGTGTCTTTGTTACCCATCAATACTGAACACTCGTGGCATGCTTTGATTTGTGTTTACAGAGGTTGCAGAACTTGAGGCCAACCTTCCAAGTGAGTATGTTCGGGTCATTTTTTGCAATTTAAGTGTGTTTGTGTGTGTATATACTGTGTGTGTGTATATATATATATATATATAACGTGATGAGATTTTGCCTTCAGCCGAAACTATTTGCTCTGGAACAAAAAATAGTAATTAATGTAATTAATGAGACTGCCAGTCAGATTTACCCAAAACTAATTATATATCATGTTTAACCACTATCGACATTAGAGCCAGCGGCAAATTCCAGAAGTTCTGGCCGAGGTGAGGCTGCTCTGGCGGGTTCATGAGCGCTGAACGGCCCCGGACGCCCTGGAGCTCACATCTCTGGAAACGTCGAAGCAAATTTTCAAATAGATGTTATAGGGCTGGACAATAATTCAATATCAATATGTATCGCGATATAATTTTTTTCAATAACGGTGATATGATTTTTAAACACATTTCCGATATTTCGATATACATTGCCAGTGTTTCCCATACATTGATTTATTTGTGGCGTTTAACTTCGTTGAATAAACATGAGCACTGCATGTTTCAAAATCAAAACGCGGTGTTTTATATGAATGTATCTCTGAAGGGAACCTAATATCTTCAGAAAAGTTTCGATGGCATTTTTATTTGATCTGATAAAGTAGCATTCATGCGCAGAGCTGCTTTGATTACAGCCATTACTGGGGAAACCGCTAGTTTTATCACTCTAAAAAAAGCAGCACCTCCTGCTGGCAGACAATCAGTTTGCATTTTCAAAAATAAGCACGTCTCCAGCCACGTTTTGGTTGTTGCTCAATTTTTGGGGGGTTTTCTGCAGCAACTCAGAGCACTTTTCATACTCTTTATCCTGGCTGAAGCACATATAGGAATTGATACTTTTATTTAGCAAGGATGCTTTAAATTGATCAAAAGGGATGTTAAAGACATTTATAATGTTACAAAATATTTCTATTTCAGATAAATGCTGTTCTTCTGAAGTTTCTATTCATCAAAGAAACCTTAAATTCTACTCAACTGTTTTCAACATAATAATATATGTTTTTTGAGCAGCAAATCAGAATATCAGAATGATTACTGAAGGATCGTGTGACTGGAGTAATGATGCTAAAAAATGAGCTTTGAAATCACAGGAATAAATTACATTTTAAAATATTTCCTATTAGAAAGTTATTTTAAATAGTAAAAAATATATTTAGGATCAAATAAATGCAGGCTTGGTGAGCAGAAGAGAATTCTTTAAAAAACATTAAAAATCTTACTGTTCAAAAACTTTTGACTGGTAGTGTATGTTAGCCTATAGTTTGAAGTTAAAAATATTAATTAATAAGGTGAATCTTATTAACATCTAAGATGTTTATTTGACAGTGATTTCATATTTCTTGTTTGTATGAAGTCTAAATACAAATACAAGGTGAACATTAATTTATTTGTGCAGTTTTTTTTCTAGAAAATTAATTAGTTTTATATGATGAGGTTTCATAGACTTGGCAAATTAATTTTTCATAAGTTTGTAGGTAAAGACATCTGTTGTGGGAGTTCTTGGCAGTTTTAATAAGGCTTTTTTAAATAGTGTTCATATCGATATTGGAATTACATCGTATCGACCGAAATTAAGAAATATATCGTGATATAAATTTTGGCCATATCGTCCAGCCCTAAGACGTTATCTTTACTAACAAACCGTATATTTTAAGTCTAAACAAGTACATTCTCGCCTAAAAAAAACTTTTAAAACGACATTCCGTGATACAAAATTTTTATTATTTATACATTTTAGTACATACATTTGGGTGTCCGCCATGACACTCGCTGTGAGAAATACTGGAAGCGGAGTGATACAAGCGGTGAAAGGGCATTCCTGTGGCGATACCAGTACAATATCTCATGGTTCTCAACCAATCAGATTTGAGAACCAAAACGAATGGTTGTATAAATATATATAAGGGTGCATTCAAAAATCTTTTTCATACATCTACAAACCTGTTTGTATGTGTCAGTTGTTATGCAGATGTTCAATTCAAATTTTTGTGATTTAAGAACTATCATAAACATTATTATTCTTTCTGCAGATACTTGTAAAGTTACGTTTCCTGATGAAAACAAACTCTGTCACTTCCATTTGGCCATTTCACCAGGTAATTCTGATCTCTTTTCTGAAAGGTTAAATTGTTAAAATCCATTAAATGCAGATGCTGTTTATCAGTATAAAAGTGTTCAGCTGACCTATTCATATCCGATATTAAAGGGATAGTTCACCCAAAAAGGAAAATTACCCCATGAGTTACTCACCCTCAAGCCAAATGTATATGACTTTCTTCTTTCAGACGAATACAATTGGAATTATACTGTATAAAAAAATGTCCTGGCTCTTCCAAGCTTTATAATGGCAGTGAATGGCGGTCAAGATTTTGAAGCTCAGAAAAGTGCATCCGTCCATCATAACAAGTGCTCCACACAGCTCCGGGGGGTTAATAAAGGCTTTCTTAAGAGGAGCGATGCGTTTGTGTAAAAAAAAAAAAAAATCCATATTTAAAACTTTATAAACCATAATCTCTAACTTCCGCTATTGTACGTGTGTTCACAGGAGAGTGGCATTCCTGTGGATGACATAGGACGTAGGCATAACAAAAGCCATCATAACAAGTGCTCCACACAGCTCCGGGGGGTTAATAAAGGCTTTCTTAAGAGGAGCGATGCGTTTGTGTAAAAAAAAAAAAAAATCCATATTTAAAACTTTATAAACCATAATCTCTAACTTCCGCTATTGTACGTGTGTTCACAGGAGAGTGGCATTCCTGTGGATGACATAGGACGTAGGCATAACAAAAGCTCCAGTAAGAATATGTTAGTCTTGCGAGAACCAAGTTTTGTTTACAGCAAAGGAAAACCAGTCTCCTCTTGGCTTATATCAAAATCCGACATTTTTCTTTAAAAATCATAGTTTTTTTAATTCTAATTCGTGACTGATGTTTAATTTTGCTTTCTAATCTGCGCTTCGGCATTCGTCACTTCTCACCGGAGCTTACACTACGCCTACGTCATACGCTGGAAAGCCACTCTCTTGTGAACATGTGTACAACAGTTAACAGAAGCAAGAGATTACGGTTTATAAAGTTTTAAATATGGATATTTTTCTTACACAAATGCATCGCTTTGCTTCAGAAGGCCTTTATTAACCCCCTGGAGCCGTGTGGAGTACTTTTTTATGATGGATGGATGCACTTTTTTTGGCTTCAAAATCTCGACTGCTATTATAAAGCTTGGAAGAGCCAGGACAGTTTTTTTAATATAACTCCAATTGTATTCATCTGAAAGAAGAAAGTCATATACACCTAGGATGGCTTGAGGGTGAATAGATTATGGGGTAATTTTCTTTTTTTTGGTGAACTGTCCCTTTAAGGCCTATTCACACAGTTTACAGGTATTTAAAATAAAACATTGTATACCTATGGACCTCTTCACATTGACATAACCTCATGAACCAATAAGATACTATCTTTTGATAATATAATAAGATGTATATCTTATACTTTGAGTCATGTGTCTGGAACCAGCAGAGCAAAAAAACAAAAATCATTGAAAATTTTGATATACCATATCATATATATTTTTTATGCTGCTCTTTGTGTGAATAGGCCTTTGCTTGTCTTTTTTGTATTTTGCAAGTGAAAATATAACTTTACATTTCTGCAAAACATCTCATCAGATGAAGGCTATTACCTTGGTGGAAAGTTTCAGTTTGAGATTGAAGTTCCTGAAGCCTATAATATGGTGGTAAGTGCCTGTGACATATCATGAAGTAAAGAGGTAATGCCACACATATTCACTCTCAGTGCTACAATGATTTTATTAGTCTATTTGTAAGCGGGGCTGTTAAATAGATGTTTGCGGGCATTACTGATGCTCTGCAGTGTCTGAATTCAATAAATAGCTGCCTGAGCATGCCCACACAAATGCACACATATATAGCATCCCATCCTTGACCTCACAGCACCTGTAATAGCCCAGCAAAGGCTGTGAATAGATTCAGACATGGACCCTCAATCCTGGTATCCACGTTTAGAGCAAAACCATGAAATATTACTGAGGCAAAGACATTACGTATAGCATTATACAGTGATTATATATCTGAGGTAAGTGACGAAGTAAATTATAGAGTAATTTAAATGAAATGTACAATTGATCTTATAGACTACTTATATTGTACTTTTCATGGTGCTTTTAGTCTTGTTCATTTTCATTTTATTTGTACAGGAGCTTGGACAATCTGCAAAATATCTTCTTTTCTGTTCCATTGAGGCAAATTAAATCATACAAGTTTAGAATGAAATAAACTGTTTTTCTATAAACCAGACACAAGTTCAGACATGCACCCCAGGTAGGGCTGTTAGATAACAAACCATGTTCTGTTTTCCACAGCCTCCCAAAGTCAAGTGCTTGACTAGAATATGGCACCCAAACATTGCAGAAACTGGGGAGATCTGTCTGAGGTATGTGTCTGCTTTTGTCATTTATTCATGTCTTAATGCATCAGACTCCAGATTGTTTTGATTCTTTTTACAGCTGTATTTGTGATCTTTAAATGATATTGTATACATGTTAAAATCTCTGCTTTTTGTTGCAAGTTTATTGCGAGAGCATTCAATTGATGGTACTGGATGGGCACCCACTCGTACACTAAAGGTAATTTGTGTTTTTATAATGCGTCTTAGGAAATTCATTACAGTGTTTACTAGACAGACCTGTATTGAAATGCCTCCTTCTAACTTTAATGCTGTATATTAGAGCATGGCTTTTATGATGGCTGTTGTTGTTGTTTATTATTCAATAAAGAATATTTTATCCTCCTTTCTTTCTTTCTTTCTTTCTTTCTTTCTTTCTTTCTTTCATGAACCCTTAAATAATGATACATTTTAAAATATATATATATATATACACAGAAGTGAGTACACCCCTACACCCCTTGTAAATATTTTTATATCTTTTCATGTGAACACATCGAAGAAATTACACTTTGCTACAATGTAAAGTAGTGAGTGTACAGCTTGTATAACAGTGTAAATTTGCTGTCCCCTCAAAATAACTCAACACACAGCCATTAATGTCTAAACCACTGGCCACAAAAGTAAGTACACCCCTAAGTGATAATGTCCAAATTGGGCCCAACGTGTCAATATTTTGTGTGGCCACCATTATTTTCCAGCACTGCCTTAACCCTCTTGGGCATGGAGTTCACCAGAGCTTCACAGGTTGACACTGGAGTCATCTTCCACTCCTCCATGACGACATCACAGAGCTGGTGGATGTTAGAGACCTTGAGATGCTCAATAGGGTTTAGGTCTGGAGACATGCTTGGCCAATACATCACCTTTACCCTCAGCTTCTTTAGCAAGGCAGTGGTCATCTTGGAGGTGTGTTTGGGGTCGTTATCATGTTAGAATACTGTCCTGCGGCCCAGTCTCCAAAGGGAGGGGATCATGCTCTGCTTCAGTATGTCACAGTACATTTTGGCATTCATGGTTCCCTCAATGAACTGTAGCTCCCCAGTGCCGGCAGCACTCATGCAGCCCCAGACCATGACACTCCCACCACCATGCTTGACTGTAGGCAAGACACACTTGTCTTTGTACTCCTCACCTGGTTGCCGCCACACACACTTGACACCATCTGAACCAAATA
>NW_015506288.1:303358-321016 GCF_001515645.1 Sinocyclocheilus grahami
TTTTTTTGTGTACAGAGCTGCAGTTAATTTTTTCATTCCACTACCCTGCTTTTTCATTATTTTTCTATGTAAATGTGTTAGACGACACATCTTGCATATGACACTGCATTCTAAAAACATGACGCTCATGTTAAAGGTGCAGTATGTAATATTGAATACTGAAATGGGTACTACAGTAAAATAAAGAGAGTAAAAAAGGAGAGCGTTGTTTCTCCTGCCACCCCTCCTCAGACGCGACGCTCACGTGGGTTGCCAGATGCCACAAGGAACGAGTGTTACTCAATGAGCCTTACAGTGTAAGGTGATGAGTTGTTTTATCCGTGTTTAATATGTATCTGGTCATAGTGCTTTTTAGATGGATTCTGAGACTTTTCAGGTCGAGTAGAATCGGCGATCTCTGACCCAGTTCGTTTTCTGGCTTCAATAGCTGCAATACACTGTGTTTTCCCGCCAACTGGCAACCCAGGGTGTTGAAATTTTATTAGCTAAACTGGCAGGGGGCGGAATCACGCAGACCAAAACAAAAACAGACATTCCAACATGTAAAGCACATTTCAAAGCCAAATAACTGGCTGTACTACAGTAGCATTGTTTTTTTTTCAGAGAAACAAATATGTGAAACATGTTTCCTAAATATCTGCAAAAATATGGTATTTTTATGTTTTAGTACAGTCAAAAAATGACGGTAACACTTTTGAATAGGGAACATTTATTCACTATTAACTACAACTTTTCCCTCAATAAATGGCTAATTTGCTGCTTATTAATATTGAGTAAGGTAGTTGTTAAGTTTAGGAATTGGGTAGGATTAGGGATGTAGAATAAGGCATTCATATGTGCTTAATTAGTACTAATAAATGGCTAATATTCTAGTAATATGCATGCTAATAAGCAACTAGTTAAGAGACCCTAAAATAAAGTGTTACCAAAATTACATACAGCACCTTTAAATGTGATGGCTAATCTGTATTTTTCCACCCATTTTTGTCTCTAGGATGTTGTATGGGGACTGAATTCACTCTTCACTGTAAGTACATACGCTGTCTTCAGGAACCATATTTGATCATCAGTGTTTTATGCTTTAGAATGTAAACACCAATAGACGTTTGTTTCTCTCACAGGATCTTCTTAACTTTGATGACCCACTGAATATAGATGCAGCGGAACATCATTTACGGGACAAGGTAGAGCCCCAGCACACATCTAAACACGTTTGCAAACAAGTCTATCGGCACAGTCTTTTGGAAACGAAATGTTAAAGATAAAACAAAATACAGTCATCCCGATATTATGTATATTGGCAACAACATAGTAGTGAATATATCATAAATGTTCAATATATCACCTAGCCCTGTGTGCAGAGCATTTGCTGGTTCATGTTTTATCCAAACCCATCAATTTCCTTAATGCTTCCTGTTTTAGGAGGATTTCAGGAACAAAGTTCAGGACTTCATCAAAAACTATGCAAGATGATGTCTCTGTCGAGCCACTCTCACATGCATGTGACTTTGCAGATGCACGTCAGTCCAGACTGAATCTCAAACTATTAAAACATACTTGGGGAAAGAAGAAAGTTAAAATATGTAATGAATGACGCCACGTGTCCCTGATCAAGATTTGGGAGGGGTGGGCCTTACTGTCCATTTCTGATGGCTTTTTTTTTTAAGCTGACATTCTTGCAGGTTTTTCTCAGTCAAGTTTGCTTTTACTCCCCCCCCCCCACACACACACACAAAAAAAAAAAGAAAAGGAAAAGAAGTACAAAGATGGTGATCATGAAAATGAGGACGTATAACCTCTCTGATGTCACCTCCTATACTAGTGCCTCTGTGTTTTTTTGCCACATATAACTGGACATACGTTCTAAGCCAACTTCTGCAGCCTGCTTCTTCTCAACTTGACAACCTACAAACACTGAGATTAATTTGTTCTTGAGTGATGTCATAGAAATTCCAAAGTTCCATTGGTTCATTCGTTCTGGGGGAGGAGTCCACCTATGAGGAATCGCAAAAACATATAGCACTGATGTCCAGCAGAATACGTCGGTGGATTTCTGAGCGGATTCTTTAAAGCCATTACTTGTAACTCGGCACCTCCCTTCATGTAAAGTCACTGCAGTTATCAGACTACTCCGTATCACATGTGCACATGCGCAAATATCAGAATATCTGTGGGTGCCTCTTGAGTGAGTTATGAAACTGTTTCAGTTCAAATCTGTGAGATGTTTGTGTGTGAATCTTATGAATGTCCGGGTCACATTTATATGGAAGCCCATTTCTGCCACGGACCTTTTAACTGCAAAAAAAAAAAAAAAACTCTGAATTGAGAGAGAGTCCAAATTCTGAGGGGAAAAGTCTGAATTACGACTTACAGGAATTCTGACTTACTTTCTCGCAATTTCAAGTTTATATCTTGCAGTTCTGACCACCCCCAGAATTCTGAGTTTATATCTTGCAATTCTTTTTTTTTTTTTTTTTTGCCACTGAATAAAAAATGTAAAAAGTTAATTGCAGCTTTTATTCTCACAATTCTGACTTTTGTTCTCGCAATTGCGAGTCTCATAATTTGTATTTATATTCTCAGAATTGAGTTTATCTCTCACAATTGCGAGTTAACATCTCACAGTTCTTTTTTTCTTAGAATTGAGAGAAAAACGATCAGAATCGTAAGACGTAAACTCAGAATTGCGAGAAAAAGTTAGAGTTTTGAGATGTCACAATTCCCTTTATTATTATTATTATTATTATTATTATTTTTTTTTTTTTTATTTATTACTATTATTATCGTCCGGTGGCAGAAATAAGCTACCCAACATGTTACCCCAAAATCAAAGGGTAAAAACAAGAAATTCTGTTTTGCATGTAATGAAGAGGTACTGATAAAAATTTTGAGTTGAGACATAATTTTTTATGATAAATTAAGCATGTTTTCCCCAATTTTAAACATATAATCTTTTTCTACGTTAAGGCAGTGAGAATTTTGTGGAAATTATGTTTAATTATCATCAAATAATAATAATAAAAAAAAGCTAAATATTATTTCTTATTACTTTTAATTTTGGGGTCGAATATAACCTGGACATGTTCTGGATGGGTTTTGTGAGATTCGCTCTTGCTCTCGATTGCATTTTTGTCAGTGTATACACGTTCAGCTTTACATATGTGTGCATGTACACAAGAATACCCGTATGCTTGTACTGTGTTTGTGTGAAAGTGAGAGTGTGTGTGTGTTTGAGCATGGGAGACTGGGATTTTAATACATGTCTGATTTGGTAGCATGCACTGGGCTACTGAACTGCTCAGCCATAAAGCCTGTTCAATTAGTGAGAATTTACTTTATTTCATTTGATTTTTTTTTCTCCTTAGAGGTGAATATCCATTTGTAAAGTATATTAAAGAGGAATTCTACCACTAAGTAAAGATTTGGAGTAATTTCCTGTGTAAACTTTTACAGTTTGCTTTTATCATTTTTTAAGAGCGTTGTGCATATGTTATCATTGGCTTCGTTTCAGTCTAGTGAGCTGCTTACCTAGACAGAATTTTTAAATATTGTATAATGTGAATTTGCACAGAAATGCTAGGTAGTCTGCAGGGAAGGGCAATCATTGCAGTAGGACAATGATTGGAAAAGGGTATAGAATTGGAGCTTTGTCTTTAATAGATTAACATTGGCTTTGTTTTAGAATTTAATGAACTTCCTACCAAAACACATTCTTGGGCATTATATAATGATAATTTGCCTATGATGCCTAAAAACATGACCTTGGTAGGGAGCTTACTATGCCTCTTTTTAGAAAGGAATGCTCGCATATTGCCTGATTAGAGCTAAATGTGAGTCTGCTGTCATTGGCTTTGTCTCAAAACCTAATGAGCTTCCCATCTAGTCATTTTTGAATATTAAATATTGCAAATTTGCCTATGATGCCCAAACTGCTGTCTAGGCTTGCAACTCACTCAAGACTGGAATGCACTTCATGATTTTTGACCAGATTTGCAGTCTGGAGGAGTTGACACTGGATGCTGAAAGTTAGAGTTAGTCTGCAGATCAAAGTTGACAGATTTCACAGAAAAGCATGGGCACAGACTCCGATTTCTTAGCTTCAGACTTTGATTTCATCCAGTCAGACGATTATAGAACACGTTGTTTTCAGTTATCATGCATCACCTAGCATCAAGGCACATATTTTTTTGCGAGTTTGTCGTGTTTGGAGGGGCTTTAAAGTCAGTTTTTCTTTTTAACCATTTACAAAGTCAGCACGTTTATGATACCTAGTGTATTAAAGTCTGTTTAGATTTTAAAAGTCGTCTGTATTTGAGTTTTAAGACTGTGTTTGAATACCAATGCACTGCATATCATGCTGTGCAGTATACACTGAATATGACTTTTACAAAATAGTTTATAGAACTACATATTATAGAATAGAACATTTTATAATCAGTAGTATTGTATCCATTAACCATTGTAGAAATAATAATATTTAATATATTCTATTTTAAGATGTTCTATATATTCTATTTTATTTTTTTCTATTTAATATTTTAAATAGTCTAATTTTGTGTAAAACTAAATCTTTGCAGTCAAATAATAATATTCAGATAATGAGATGTAAAAAAAAAATCATCTTTTATTGTGTGCACTAACACTGGAAACATGAAAGGTAATGTTAATCACATTATCAATCCTGTATTCACTATATCCTTCTTTGTTGTATATTGCACATTTTGGTGTTCAATGCATACAAAAAACAAAGAAGCATAATATGCACTGTAGGTGCAGTATAGGGTGATTTCAGGTATATTGCAATCCAGAATTCACCCTACTGCACAAGTATGCTATTCCAGACAGGTTTTGGACACAGCCATTGTGTTTATGTTTTTATATTTGCACCAGATGGCGCTATTGTTTCAAAAAATGGGTCTGCATATTTTGTCTAGCTTGCGCATGTGTAGAAAAGCATATTGAAGGAATACTTGCACGTTAAAATATTTATTAGAAATCTCTATTTTCAAAGGCTGTAATAGATACGATAAACCTCAGCCCTTACAAATTATGATAATGTGTTAATACCACGGTACTGAATGATTACCATATTCTATTACCATGATATGCAGGCCACATCGTTCTTCGTAGAATACCAGTTATTGTCATTTTACATGTTCAATAACTATCTTTAAAAAAAAGCATTAAGATTTGCAAAGTTGATGCTATTTGATAAAAAGAAAGAAAGAAAAAAAATCAAATATGAGAACTTTTCTTGGTTGGAAAATTACGTGGAAATTGTATGCAACTTAAAGATTGGAATTAAATATTAATTCCTTACGAACTATGACTGGATTCTGTAGTATAATAATAAAATCCCCACATAATAAAAGTTCTGTGTTTGGGGGCGTGCTTCACCTTAATTAATTCACTCTTCTGTCCAATCAGTGCTTAGGTGGGCGGTTTTCAAGCGCTCAAGGCGCGCGCCCGGGCACGGAGACCGTAACTCGGTCCGGAATTCAGCGCAGGGTGATGACAGTCCCAACGCAGTCACATTTAGTCAAGGAATAAGTCACTTTCACCTCTGTCATATAATCAAGTGATCCAGTTTTACTTGCAGACATACACCAAGGCGCGACTACAGACCATGCGCTCTATGTGAACAGCTGCGCAAAGACGCACAGGCTGAAAGACATTTGACAGCTCACCAACGGGACTTTGGAGTGGACATGTGAAGAAATGGATATGCAGCCTCTTCATATGATCAAAATGCGATCTGACATCATCGTCGTCCTCGTCCTTACTGCTGTGATTGTTCCCCTGTGCACCTCGCAGTCAGGTGAGCGTCCAACTCCCGTGCGTAAAAGTGCTTATCCATCTGTCATATCAAACTTGTTGGATAGCTTTATGTTCTAGCATAGCATTTAATTTAATCCATGGACACATGTGAGTGCATTCAATATTTTTAAAGCGATAAAGTCGCAGTGATCTTTTATTCTCACTCAGGCAGCGCAAATACTTCTGTGCTAAACTCTTAAGTGCCCAAATTACATCCTGGCGCAATTCATTATGTAATAAAATTGTATATGTGTGTTTAAGGATCCTTATCAATCAAAATATGTCAAAGCATTCATCAGAGATGTATCATTAGGGAAGACTGACATCAGAAATCCACTAGCCTAATGATAAATCACTGTTTGCTGCGCCATTACGCTTTTGCGCACACTGTTACGTGCCTGAATACAGATATGTTTCAGTCCGTCTCTTGAAATGATCTTGTTTCTTGACTGATTTCTGTGTTTTTGAAGTGTGAATGAGCGTTTTGAGTTATTTCGTTCCCTCTCCACACGATGGTGGCAGTCAACTGAGAAACAGCAGGGCAGCTGAAGCGCGGAGCCGTGCGTTTTTACGCATCTTTCTTCATGTTGTGTAATGACTGCGGAAGCGCTCTGAACCTTTAAGAATTAACTCATTATGTATTGACAGACCATTTTCACGGTATGATTTTTTTAAACAACACACTTATTATTATTATTATTATTATTATTATTATTGATACTACTAAGTATTTTCTTAATATTTTGTGTATTTAATAAGTTGAATATATTTTAAAAATAATTATGTATCATATAATTAGTTAAAATCGATTCTAATTATATATATATTTAATATAAAATTGTCATAATTTTCCCCTAAAAGTCTGAGCAGTGGCTTTGTTAAAGATATTAGTCAAAAGAGGGTGTTATCTTGAAATGTTGCTGTACACAACATAGAGCCCCCATAGAGCATACGTTTAGTTTCAGCTCTCATGGAGTGAGTCAACTGCTCGATTAATAATGAATTAATGAAAATTATGTTAGGTGGTCTGTTGGCTGCCTCTGCTCAAGGTTACTGCACCTGTAAAATATCAGGACATTGAATATTTATAAGCTAATTTAAGTGTTGTTCTAAATAATCTGAGCTATGCTGACTGTAGTGCATAATCTTTTCATTAACACTCTGCTGTGGTTTGAGCTCATTTAAAAAAGTAGCGTATGTAAATTTGTTCTACATTAATTTTTCATTGTTTCATAGCCCTGGTTTGGTGGAAAATAATTTTAAAGCATGTCCTTTAAATGTGTCTCATTTATGCGTCAGCTCACACCTCTGTCGAGAACCATATGGCACTTCATTTGACCCAGGCTTCCATCTGACATTTAAGTTTGATAGAAAATTACTGCTGGTAGACCTGAGAATATGATCAAATTATTAATCATCTTCAACCGAAATTAAGTTTGGTTGGAGAGTTTATGTGAGCTGAGGGAGTGAGAATATTTCCTGTTAATTAATGTCGTCATTGCTCTGATGTCTAGACTTGAACTTTATTCAGAACAGAAAAAGTTTATTTCTTGGTGGAATATTCCAATGTTAAGAAAATTATTATTTATAAAAGCCTCTAATTGGATCACATGGATAACTTTCTATCTTTGAACGAATCATTTTCTTTACTAATACAGTAATTATTCACACATCTGGTCTTTTGTTCATAAAAAAATAATTATGTATCATATAATTAGTTAAAATCGATTCTAATTATATATATATTTAATATAAAATTGTCATAATTTTTCCCTAAAAGTCTGAGCAGTGGGTTTGTTAAAGATATTAGTCAAAAGAGGGTGTTATCTTGAAATGTTGCTGTACACAACATAGAGCCCCCATAGAGCATACGTTTAGTTTCAACTCTCATGGAGTGAGTCAACTGCTCGATTAATAATGAATTAATGAAAATTATGTTAGGTGGTCTGTTGGCTGCCTCTGCTCAAGGTTACTGCACCTGTAAAATATCAGGACATTGAATATTTATAAGCTAATTTAAGTGTTCTAAATAATCTGAGCTATGCTGACTGTAGTGCATAATCTTTTCATTAACACTCTGCTGTGGTTTGAGCTCATTTAAAAAAGTAGCGTATGTAAATTTGTTCTACATTAATTTTTCATTGTTTCATAGCCCTGGTTTGGTGGAAAATAATTTTAAAGCATGTCCTTTAAATGTGTCTCATTTATGCGTCAGCTCACACCTCTGTCGAGAACCATATGGCACTTCATTTGACCCAGGCTTCCATCTGACATTTAAGTTTGATAGAAAATTACTGCTGGTAGACCTGAGAATATGATCAAATTATTAATCATCTTCAACCGAAATTAAGTTTGGTTGGAGAGTTTATGCGAGCTGAGGGAGTGAGAATATTTCCTGTTAATTAATGTCGTCATTGCTCTGATGTCTAGACTTGAACTTTATTCAGAACAGAAAAAGTTTATTTCTTGGTGGAATATTCCAATGTTTAAAATTATATATCAAATATCAAAATTATTATTTATAAAAGCCTCTAATTGGATCACATGGATAACTTTCTATCTTTGACCGAATCATTTTCTTTACTAATACAGTAATTATTCACACATCTGGTCTTTTGTTCATAGGTATCAAGATGTTTATGCAATGCTACTCTTAATGTAGGAACATTCCTATTGAAAGAGATTCAGATAGTTTAACTCACCATTATGTTGTTCAAAACCTTTCTTTCTTTGGTGGAACACTAAATTAGATATTTGGGACTGACAACCTCAGTCAGCTTTGCATCCATAAGCTTTATCAAATGGACCGGATGCAGCATTCAAAACAAGCTAAGCTCTGTTACCACAGCCAATAATTTCAATATGTTCCTCAGATCATAAAATCAAGCAAAAAATGATTGTACCGTTCAGTAATGCGCACACAATAGAAATCTGTCTAATAAGATGTTCTGAAGAGTTTAATAGCAAAAAATAATATATATATATATATACTGTATATATGTTTTTATATATATTTTTTATTTTTTTGTAGTGCAGTATTTGAGTTGTAAAATCATCATCTTAGCAGTGAGATCTACTTTTCTATGAGGATGAACTATTTGTATGGACTTTTCATGATGTAAGAAGTCACTTTCTGTTTCGTTAGTTTAGTAAGTGATTTTATAACACTAGTCTTGAGCCACATACTGTACACTGCCATTCAAAAGTGTGTGCCTGGAAAATGTTTTGTAATGTTTTTGAAATAAGTCTCTAATACTCACTAAGGCTGCATTTATTTGACCAAAATATAGTAAAATGGCAATATTGTGAAATATTATTACAATTTTAAATAGCTGTTTTCTATTTAAGTATATTTGAAAATGTAATTTATTGCTGTGATCACAAAGTATAATTTTCAGCCGCCAATTACTCCAGTCTTCAGTGTCATATTTCTTATTATCATCAACGTTGAAAACAGATGTGTTGCTCAATATTTTTGTGAAAAATTATAAATGCCTTTTACTTTCATTTTTGATCAATTTAATGCATCCTTGTTGAATTAAAGTATTCATTCCTTTCAACCCCCACCCACACACATTTTTGACCAGTAGTGTATAATGTCAAAGTCTCGTGGCTATACCTTCAAAACAAAGTGTTTTTAATGTTTCTCCATATACTGCAGTGCCTTAGACAAAGTATATTAGTGAAGATGTGACTTACTTTCTTTCCTTATTTTCTTTCATGAAAAACAAGAAGAGTCACTGTTTTCTGTATCTGCAGTTAAATTATTTGTTTCTCTTTTCATCAGTATTTGACTCTGGTGTTGTTTTGGCCCTTGACCCATGTGTGCGAAACAATGAAAAAAACTTCTTTCTCTATTCAATTGAGCCCATGCAGAGCTCAGACTCTCTGCCAATGCAAACGCTTGACTTCTTTTTCAGCATCCACTAGTTGACCCTGGCGCTTAAGAGGGAATGACATCTTCAATTTCCCGATTCTCTGTACGAAGTAAACCAATAAAGTCTGTTGTAATCCGCAGACTCCCGCTTTTTTAAGAATGGCAAAAAAAGCGGAGAGGATTTTTTTTCAGTGGCTGTAGGGTTTGTTTCTTTTCCACTTGTAATTCCTCTCAGAAAACAAATGCCTGTGGGCCTCTTTCTGTAAGACAGGGCTGCCAATACCCCCCTCCTCACTCCTCAGTCTTTCAGGCTCGCTTTCACCCTTCCTATCCGTTTCTCTGCGCCACCTGGCTCTGTGCCCTCACAGTCAGCTGTAATGCTAGTCTTTTCCTCATCCTGTGTGTGATGCAGCCGTGCATTTCTTATTGAGCTTTAGCTGTGAGCGCATGACTGTTAGTTTATATAGCCGTTTAAGACCAATAAGCAGGTTCATCATTGTCTTTCCGAGCATCACACATTAGAAAGACCCTTGGGAATTTCTAAATGGAGATAAAGTGTGTCATGTTGACCATGCGGTGAAATGCCTCTGCATTAACTGACATTTTTTTTGCAAAGAAATAGACTTATAGAGATGCATGATGAAACTTTGCTTCGAATTGTTCTTTTTGTATCAACAAACCTATAACTTTGATGTTTTCTGAGGAAAATGTGAGCTTGTGTCACCATGATGGTAGGGTGGGTGGATGGCAAAGCGTTGCTATGAGCTTGCTAAGGTGCTGTAAGAAGTTGTAAGCATATTGTAGGTGGTTACTGAGATGCTGCGAGAGATTTCTAGGGTGTTTCTTTTTGCATTTCTGCCCCAAGTCAAAATACCTACTACCGTTCAAACGTTTTGGGTTGGTACTTTTTGTTTTGTCTCTTATGCTCACCAATTTTTAAAATTCAAAATAAATGTTTCCTATTTTAATATATTTTAAAATGTAATTTATTTCTGTGATGCAAAGCTGAATTTTCAGCATCAATACTCCAGTCTTCAGTGCCACATGATCCTTCAGAAATCATTGTAATATGCTGATTTGCTGCTCAAGAAATATTTCTTATTATAGTAAATTTTGTGGAAACCATGTTATATTTTCTTTTCAAGATTCTTTAATGAATATAAAGTTCAAAACAACAACATTTATTTAAAAAAATAGTTGTGTATATATATATATATATATATATATATATAGACTGTGTAGATTTAAGGTAACAAAGGGAACACAAAAATGTATGTAGCTGAAGAAACACCCATGTGTTTGTGTGTGAAGGACAAAGACTCCACAGACATGAGACAGAAAAAAGTGTCTGAATCATGAGAGCCACGGCAGTAGTGTAGATTAAAAATATGGTAAGGTGAGCGTAAACAATATTGCATTTCCCAGTTGACTGGGTTGGTTAATTTTTTTTATCTTTGTTGGTCTGCCATGTAGTTGAGTTTGCTGCTACCCTGACCTTGGCTCTGTTTCTTTCTGTTTCTTCAAAGCCGAGACATTACGTCTGAGTTTTATGTTCTCAGTGGAGGGCTGACGTACTTCTCCACTGATCCATCACTTGTTCCGGCAAGTAAACATCGCACTCTAATTTAAGATGAGCGTGACTGTAATTTAAAGCGACAGCATCTTAGCCGAGAACAATAAAGCACGACAAAAGCAGACGTCTGTAATTTTAATTTGATATACAGGCGATCATAATGAGTGATCATTGGCTCTGATTGTGTTCCACAGATAATTATTAGGCTTAAGTCATCGATTAAAAGTTTTCTAAGAGTCTGTTATACTATGTATGACTTTATGCGGATTTTATTTTAAAATGACTAATAGTGATAATCTAAGATACATGTACACTACTGTTCAAAACTTTGGGGTTGGAAAGATTCTTTTAATGTTTAAAACCAATGCATTTATTTGACCAAAAACCAAGTAAAAATTGTAATATTGTGAAATATTAGTACAGAAGTGAAAATAGCTGTTTTCTATTTATATAGAATATATTTCACCATATATTTTTTGTCTGTGATGCAAAGCTGAACTTTCATCATCGTTACTCCAGTTTTCAGTGTCACGTGAACCTTCAGAAATCATTCTAATCTGATTTTCTGGACATGGAAAACATGGTTTTTGTGGAAACTGTGATGACTATTTTTCAGGATTTTTTGAATAATAAGTTCAAAAGAGCAGCATTTTAAAAAAACACAAATAAATAAAAAGAATAACTTTTTTTTTAAACATTGTAAACGTTTTTACTGTCACCTTTGATTAATTTAATGCATCCTTGCTAAATAAAAGTACTACTTTATTTCCAGGAAAGCTATTTGCAGTGAGCCATGGCAGCCCCCGTGATTTTGAACATATTTTAAGTAATGTTTATTTTTATGTCTTAAACTAAAAGACAAATTGGAGTGAACCATAAAACTTCCATTGTGTTGCTTGTAGCCGATGTGCTGCATTATGTATGTTGGCAGTTAGCATGTTAAATTTATGTTTGAAAGTCATCTCAACGTTTGTCTGTGCTGTTCTAGCTTCTGTGTTCTGCAAATATGTGATAGAATCCAACAATAACTGTGGCTCCTGGAATCCTTCAAAATGAGGTTAAAAACTGCCGCCGTGAGGTGTTTTAGTCATGCACCGATAAAGCAGCGCTAGAGTGGCGTTTCTATTATGAGACTAGCTGGGTAATGTATATTCCACTGAACACACACACACACACACAATGCTGAAGGAATCAAAGGTTTGTCGCAGCTGTGTTGTGGCTTTGCAGGTTGTCTGAGCTCATGGATTCCCCAGGCAAAGATCCTAAATAAAGACATCCTGCTGGCTGCCTCAAACTTTTGGCAGAGTCACAATAGAAAACCTTTTATTATAGCTTCTGTCCATAGGTGCATTCAGTGTGTTGGCTGAAACCCATCATCAAGTCTCAACTGGGTGACAGTGCTCTCTGCATCTCACTCAGGGACACTGAGAATTGTTCCTCTTCTTCTGTTCAGTTAGTCTCAACCTATTTTCAGGGCTAGAAACTTGTTACAGTCTTTTTCGTCTGCTGGAAATGTCAGCAACTAAATCAGACAGAAAAGATATTCGCTAGATTATCGCTAAAATCTTGCATTCTTAAATATAGCACACCAGTGACCACCCACTTTTTTTATCTGCCTTGTTTCAGGAAGTATTTTTCTCCATAGGGCTTAAAAAATAGTTTGGTAAAGAATTCTATGCCTTTTACTAAACTAACCAAGTAGGAAAAAACTATTCATCCCATAAAGCATTACAATTTGCAGAATTTTCAAATGTAAAAATATATGTACCATTTCCATGGTAACAGTGACTTCTATGATTGTTGGATTCATTGTTCTAGTGTAGACTGTTAATACAAACACACACACACACACGTTTACTTAGCTATCTAAATGGGGACATTACATAGGCGTAATGGTTTTTCTACTGTACAAACTGTATTTTCTATTGCCCTACACCAACCCTCCACCTGAACCTACCCCTCACAGGAAACTTTCTGCATTTTTACAATTAAAAAAAAACGTTGTTTACTTTATTGTTATACCAGTTTTACAAATGAGGACATCCCCAAAGGGAGGTTTTTGGAGATTTTGTCAGTTTTAGCTCACTTTTGGGTACAGATTTGTCCCCAAAATATGGTTAAGTAGGTACACACACACACACACACACACACACACACAATGTACAAAGAGATATATAATTGATGTATACCATCACTTAACCCTGGAGTTTATTGTAGATCTGCATTGATAGGTTTATACTTTATTGCTTAAAATCTATTACTCTGTGAAGAAAATAAATGGAATTTTTTGTGCTTTAATAAAAAATGGTGCTGTTGCAGCTCTACTTGGATTATTTTTGACATTCGATCAGTTGCTTATGCTTGTATTATCCTAATTTTAAGACATTTGGAATAAAAGCTTATGCTAATGGTTACATTTAAATGTAAAATCTGCTATGTTGTGTTCAGTCAGCTATAGTAAAGTACACTATGATATTCAGACAGGGATCCCATGCTATAGGCTCTATACTGTAGAAGTGAACGCTCCCTCTGCTTGGGCAGAGGCTATAGAATACCTAGGATGAATGGGGAAAAATGCAATGCTCAACATGGCCACTCTATCGAGGAAGCCCCGCCTTCTGAGTAAAAGAGCCAATCGGTAAAGTCATCGTGTCAAAGTCCCGGTTGCTATAGAAACAGTCAGCGTTCTGCAACGCACGCTTAGGACTGCGTGTCCGCGTTGGCTGGTTTAGCCTGAAAAATACGCTTTTTTTTAAAATGCTATTGGAGCATAAGAAACAACATTTTGAGACAGTTGTTGTCAGATTTAATTGGTAATTTCAAATTTAACCGTAAGCTTGGCGAACAGTTTTGGAGAATTTGATGTTTCCCCATTCAAAGAGATAGGAGCTGCACTTGCATGCCCGAGAGGCGTTTCAAACATGGCCACCGAGTGAAATGACTTGCCTTACAGAACTTTGGCTTGGGTCAGGCATGTGGAAGCTTAATACTAATATTATTTCTAATAGAGTATTCCTGCAGTCCAAATGCCACACATAATTCCTGTCGTTCCTCTTCCGAGAAATCACGTGTGCCGGCGTGGATAAAAACAGCCATGCTTTTGTGTGTCATATTAATAGGCTGCAGAATGGTTTACTCTTATGTCTCCATGGTTGCCAACCAGCTGATAAAACTGAAAACCACTAAGGTTAAAATAAAGCCGAAGGTTAATGTTAATGTACGGATTCGTCCAAATGCTTTCTTAAACTTCATGTGAATATCTTAATGATTCAGCTACTGGCTCATCATTGATCTAATCATTTATTTTCACAATTGTGCAACCAATATTGATGTGCAGCCCTTTTCTTCAAAGGTGAATCTTACGCACAGGAAAATCACTTGCCCTCCAGCTGCACAAGTCTCAAGTTGAAAGTCAAATAAGGCTGGACTTATTAGTCGTAAGACCTGATCAAAATCCAGCTTCTATTTGAAGTCCTACATTTGAGTTCTCAGATCGCAGAATAAAAATGCCTTGGTTTTTGCATATACGTCCACCTGTTGAAAATGAGACCGTTCATACTGCTCATACCTTTTGTTCCAGTCTGGCACTGTTTTTTCTACAGATATACAATACAGTTTAAAAGTTTAGGGTCAGTAAGATGAATGAAAGAAAAATGTTTTAATAGTCTCTTTATGCTCCCCAAGGCTGTAAATGTTTGGTTAAAAATACAGTAAAAACAGTAAAAATTTGAAATAATATTGCAATTTAAAATAATTATTTTCTATTTTAATGTATTCTAAAATGTAATTTATTCCTGTGATGCAAAGCTGAATTTTCAGCATTATTACTCCAGTCTTGAGTGTCACATGATCTTTCAGAAATCATTTTAATAAGCTGATTTGACCAGAAACATTTCTTATTATGATCAGTGTTGAAAACATTTAAAATCAGAATACTACTTATACAGAATTATTTGATCAATGTAAAGTTCAAAAGAACAGAATTTATTTGAAATAGAACTGTTTTGTAATAGTTTAAAAGTCTTTATTGTCACGTTTGATCAATCAAGCAACCAATCCAAACAACAACAAAGTTTGCATGGGGGAATATCACCTTTTTTTTCAGAAAAATACAAAAGTTTAGTTACGAGTCATTAAAAAATAGGGTTTCTAATCAATTCTCGCTCTTACTTTTTTAGCAATAATTCACTGATGTACACACACACACACACACACACAAACAAACAAACACAGACACACACACACACACAGACAGAGAATGTCCTCAGAGACAAAGTGATTAATTGGCCTGACTAGGGCTTGTAGTCACAATAAGTTGTGAATAATACTTATTCACAACACAGCACGGCCTCTTGCACCTTATCGCTTATGTGTATAATATGAATAACAGATACAGTACAGTGGGTGTCAGTGTCCATTTTCGATGCTTTTCTTCTATATCCACAGTACTAAGCCTGCTAGCTTCATTTAAAGAGGCCTAAGATTTAAACCCTTAACCGGGGATGCTGGGATATTCACAGTAATGGTTCTGTTCAAGAGCATCTCTAGGTCATTTATCAGGTCTAGCTGGGCAGGATCAAATGAATCACAAGCACTCCATACACTTTCATGGAAGTGGTCTTCTGTGAGACACTAGAATGAACTGAGCAGCTGAGCTTGACGGAGGAAGGTCATGAAATAGTTTAATGCCCCATCACACCAGACAACCTCTAACGCTTAGGTCTTTAATCCCATTAATATTAATAGGTGAATTAGATTGTAATAATACAAGCCATTCTCCTTTCTCATTGTATTTGAGCCTAAATCAAATGAAAAACATATAGGTCACAGAAATGTTTTATTTATTATTTTTTGTTTGCGAGTAGGTATTGTTTTTGCAATGTGACATTATTTTCATGATAATTAAGGCAAAACAGAATGGCTGATATATGTTTTTTTTTTCATGAGGCTCAAGAAGTAAAAAAAAAAAGCAGCATTAATCGTTTTTACGGCATTTAAATTTTTTTATTAATTTTTTTACCAGCCCTTGCTATAAATCTGTTTGTGTGTAGGTTTACTATAATTTAAACCTACACACAAAGGGGGAAGTCGTGGCCTAATGGTTAGAGAGTCGGACTTGTAAACCCAAAGGTTGCGGGTTCGAGTCTCATACCGGCAGGGATTGTAGGTGGGGGGAGTGAATGTACAGCGCTCTCTTCCACCTTCAATACCAGTCTGAGGTGCCCTTGAGCAAGGCACCGAACCCCCAACTGCTCCCTGGTCGCCGCAGCAAAAAATGGCTGCCCACTGCTCCGGGTGTGTGTTCACTGCTGTGTGTGTGCACTTAGGATGGGATAAATGCAGAGCACTAATTCCGAGTATGGGTCACCATACTTGGCCACATGTCACGTCATGTCACGTCATGTCACGTCACTTTTATTTGGGAAGAAGTTAACTAAATCTGACAAATCTGTCCTCTGTTGGAAATAATGATTCAAATAAGGGCATTTTAATTCTGTTAATATTGAAAAAGTTTCTTGTTAGCATTGGGGTTAGTCTAGTCATTGATAACTTGATATAAAAACAACATAAATTAATGGTATGTCTACATTTAGCTAAGTACTGTATGTGTGTGTGTGTGTTTAGGACTGAAGGAAACTGGGCAAATCAAGTCTGACACAGCAGCAACTACAATCCAACAGAGAATTTAATTACATTCTTAATTAAGCTGTAATTCAAAGAAATCCTGTGTGTTTGTGCATGAGCTCTCAAATAAGAAACAACGCATGTTTGATGTGCTCACAAACGGTTTGTTTATCCTTATCAGTGCAGGTTTCATATGCACAGCCTGAACCACCGGCGATAGAGATGCATTGTACGACAGGGTGAACGCAGCTGGGCTTTGCGGCTTTCATAAGGCAGCATAAAACTGGCCAGTCAACATGAGCAATCTGTCAGATAAGCCCTCATATTGTTAATACCACCTATAATGAACCAGCGCACTGCCACCAGCGAGAACCGTCATGCCACATAAGACTGTCTACTGTTCTGTGCTGTTCTCGGGTAATTCACCTAACTAATTAGCGAAATTCTTTCAGGGCAACTTTTTTTCCCTTCGTTTTTGTTTTTCCCCTTAAGCAATCCACATTTTGTAATGCACTACACACACAGATAGTGCACATTAAGAAGAAAAATTATTTGTAGATTAGAGGAAAGACAAACACCTTGAAGAATATTTCTCTAAATTATATTGGCACAGTCTCAGAGGGAAACATTGCCATAGTGATCTTTATTACTGCAACAGCTAGATATTGTTCAGTATTATTTCCTTTTTTTTAATAAATAAATATATATATATATATATATATATATATATATATATATATATATATATATATATATATATATATAT
>NW_015506288.1:322393-326093 GCF_001515645.1 Sinocyclocheilus grahami
GGTCGCCGCAGCAAAAAATGGCTGCCCACTGCTCCGGGTGTGTGTTCACTGCTGTGTGTGTGCACTTAGGATGGGATAAATGCAGAGCACTAATTCCGAGTATGGGTCACCATACTTGGCCACATGTCACGTCATGTCACGTCATGTCACGTCACTTTTATTTGGGAAGAAGTTAACTAAATCTGACAAATCTGTCCTCTGTTGGAAATAATGATTCATATAAGGGCATTTTAATTCTGTTAATATTGAAAAAGTTTCTTGTTAGCATTGGGGTTAGTCTAGTCATTGATAACTTGATATAAAAACAACATAAATTAATGGTATGTCTATATTTAGCTAAGTACTGTATGTGTGTGTGTGTGTTTAGGACTGAAGGAAACTGGGCAAATCATCTTCATTGAATGAACTGAAGCAAACCATCCAAGCAAACTAATCTGCTAAAACAAACGAGACTCATCAAAGCTACAGAGCGAACGTCCAGCTTGCTTTGTATCATCTGTTCTCTGTGTATTCTTTAAGTTTTGACCCTAGAGGCATGTTCTTGCTGTATAGTAGTTCTGTGGTCAGGGTTCTAAAATCAGCCAGTAAGAGTCAAGCCTCAGCTGACTTTACCTCCATTCTGCTTAATTGGAAGTTTGTGTTGTCCAGAGGGGAGTTATTGATTGTGTACCGAACTGCAGGGAGGAGATTAGAGGCTTTTGTGATTTTTCTCTTATTAGTACTAAACCAGAGGTTTCAGTGCTTGGCTAGATTGAAAAAAAAGTGTATATATAACATTAGAAATGTTTTAATTGCATATGTGAGTGTACTGTTATGTAATGATCACTGGTTCATGGGTACATTTTCTTGTTTCGAAAGTATTATGTCTGCTTTTATTATGTCAGATACTGTAAATGCCCATAATGAATCTTTACATTACTTCTAAGGGAAAATTAGATGCATGTCTTTAATTGCTGAACATTTCTTTATTTCTAATTCTACTTGATCTATGCTTGTCAGCTGGATTAGAAATTATTATACTCATGGTTGGCACATTTTATCGTGTTATAATACCATAACTTTATTAAGTCTCATTGAGTGTCCAAATCCCAATGCTGAAATTTTCCATTGCTTTTATGTTGCCTTCACTGCTGTTCATAAAAATAAAAATTATTTTAATTGAACTCTTAAAGGGTAGGGTAGGCGATTTTGGAGAGGCTAGCAATAGCAAGCTAGCTTTGAAAGCATAAGGTCCCTCCCTGCATAATCACTCCCCAAAGCCACGCCTCCTCCAAAACACATGAACGCGCACAGGCAGACCAGAGGATAACCAGTGATATGATGAGAGACGGCGTTGGTGGAGGATTGAATGCAATGCTGTCAGATTTTCTTATGTCTCATTCACTGGTGAGAAAACTGTACAGTACAAAGTGCATAATATTACAATAATAACGCCTTCCATTCTCGATCGGTCTGCAATAGCGTAATGGAACGCGCTGATGATGTATCATGTCTGCGCGAACAGGGTGCGCAGCGGTATGCAAATACATGTGTTGACAGGCAAGTAGGACAGCCTATCGTAGCCCTCGGACCGAGGGATATGATTGGAACATTTTATGGTCCTACGCCTTCCACAGATAATATAAATACATTTAAATACATTTAGACCACTTAACTTGGTCTGAAGAGAATTTCAAACAGAATAACAAATAATGTTTTGAACCAAAACACCTACCCAGCTTTTAAGAACTTGTCCAAAACTTTGTGCTATAGACCAGTGGTTTTCAAACCTCTCCATGGAGTACCCCAGGCACTGCACATTTTGTATGTCTCCCTATATCTGACACACCCACTTCAGGTCTTGCAGTCTCCACTAATGAGCTGATGAGTTGAATCAGGTGTGATAGATGAGGGAGACATACAAAATGTGCAGTGCTGGGGTGTATTCCAGAAAGCACGGTTAACTTACCGTCAGCTAAACCCTGAATATAAATACATTTAAACCACTTAAATTAGTAGTTGCTATCGGGATGTGAAGAGACTTTCAACCAGCATAACAAAAAATGTTTTTGAACCAAATAACCGAGCCTGCCTTTAAAGGAATAGTTACTTACACATGTCATTGCAAACCCATATGACTTTATTCCTTGTGGTGAACACAAAAGGAGATTTGTACTTATTGTTTTTTCCACACAATTAGTTCACGTAGGGCTTTCAAAAAGCTTTAAAAAATGATGCAGAGGTATTATTAGTGGTTCATACAAATTGTGCCCTATTCATATTCCAAAGTCATACGATAGCTTTGTTTGATGAACAGACTAAAATGTACATAAACTGTCCAGTGCAACTTGATCAAGAACTGAATCGGTCTGATTCATATACAAATCATTCAGACTGGTTTTGTGAAATGAATAAAGTGATTCACTAAAGAGATTCTACACACAAGAACTATGCAATAACAAATCAGACATCGCTACTTCTGTCATTATGTAACATGAAATAAAGACTTAAACTTCAGCCTGTTGCTCACACTGTAAATTTTTCTTTTGTAATTTTTACAGAAATAATACCTGTAAAAATGCTACAGTAAAAACGTTTTGATTGGTTAAAAGTTTCCTTACAATATATGTTACATAATGTTGTAAATGAAAACATTTTTTTTGCAAAATACTGCAAGTAAAAACTATGAATTACCATATAAATAATATAAATAATGGCGGAAAAATAGTAAAGTTACAAAAGTTTTAGAATGACATGAGGGTGAGTAAAATGTAATTTTGGGGTGAGCATATCCTTTAAGCTTTGTTTTCAATTGTTTGCAGTTGCTAAGTATTCATAGATTTTTGATGCATTTCAACCCTCGAAAGCATCAACCTTATTTTTTAGGTGCATCAGAACTGCATTAGCAGAAAGCACAAATATTTATCTGATAATGTGCACATCTCGAAAGGCTAAATATCATGTTATGCTTCTTTGTGTCTTACTGCAATATCATTGCATTTTGTCCGTATATACATCACAGCGAAGTTTAGAGAAGAATGCATCATACGGAAAGCATCGTGCTCTATTTTTATGTGTCGCTTCCAGCAGTGAACTTATTAATGCCGTATAGCAGAGGTGTGCTATGGAGTATTTGCCATACAATATGTCTTAAAATACACATGCAGAAGATGTATGAATACACATGCTGAAGATTCACAATGTTTCTATTTCATACAAATTTTCTGATGCTAATTTTAACACCAGCACTTAGCCAAACTCCAGCACACTATGAAAAGACTCAGTTTTCTAGCGTCTTTTTATTCTCTAGTGTCTCACTAGGACACTTGTTCTTGGAGCCAGTGTATCAGAGAAGCTCAGTGCTGTTAGCGTTAAACAGGCTCCTAATTGGACCTGTGTTAGCTAATTGTGTCCGTGACGTACGGTCCCCTGGGCGGCAGGACTACTAATTTCAATATGGGTAAACAAGCACTAGGTCTTTACTGACGGCTACGTTTTAATTAGAGGCAGGACCAACAAATGCGCTGACATAGTGCTGCAGAGAGGGACAGGAAATCAACATTGTTAGCATGCTATCTGTTTCTGCCAAACAGTCACAAGAGTCGTCCTATCCCCCTTTATCATGTCATTTCACAGCCGTGCTGTCTATTGAGCGAAACGGTGCTGTTTCAATTTTGCCCGCGCTGTTTGTCTAGCGTCCTCATGGGGCTGCATTGCACTT